>NW_024055734.1:1196294-1225745 GCF_902713615.1 Scyliorhinus canicula
GGGGAGTGAACGGGAAGGGGTTTGTTTCCATTGGGATTGTGTACAGTGGGAGTGAACGGGAAGGGGTTTGGGTCCATTGGGACTGTGTAGAGTGGGAGTGAATGGGAAGGGGTTTGGGTCCATTGGGATTGTGCACAGTGGGAGTGAATGGGAAGGTGTTTGGGGCCATTGGGATTGTGCACAGTGGGTGTGAACGGGAAGGGGTTTGGGGCCATTGGGATTGTGCACAGTGGGAGTGAATGGGATGGGGTTTGGGTCCATTGGGATTGTGCACAGTGGGAGTGAATGGGAAGGTGCTTGGGTCCATTGGGATTGTGTGCAGTGGGAGTGAACGGGAAGGGGTTTGGGTCCATTGGGATTGTGTAGAGTGGGAGTGAACGGGAACGTGTTTGGGTCCATTGGGATTGTGTACAGTGAGAGTGAACGTGAAGGGGTTTTGGTCCATTGGGATTGTGTAGAGTGGGAGTGAACGGGAAGGGGTTTGGGTCCATTGGGATTGTGTAGAGTGGGCGTGAACGTGAAGGGGTTTTGGTCCATTGTGATTGTGTAGAGTGGGAGTGAACGGGAAGGGGTTTGGGTCCATTGGGATTGTGTAGAGTGGGAGTGAACGGGAAGGGGTTTGGGTCCATTGGGATTGTGCACAATGGGAGTGAATGGGAAGGGGTTTGGGTCCATTGGGATTGTGTAGAGTGGGAGTGAACGGGAAGGGGTTTGGGTCCATTGGGATTGTGTAGAGTGGGAGTGAACGGGAAGGGGTTTGGGTCCATTGGGATTGTGTAGAGTGGGAGTGAACGGGAAGGGGTATGGGTCCATTGGGATTGTGTACAGTGGGAGTGAACAGGAAGGGGTTTGGGTCCATTGGGATTGTCCACAGTGGGAGTGAATGGGAAGTGGTTTGGGGTCCATTGGGATTGTGTAGAGTGGGAGTGAACGGGAAGGGGTTTGGGTCCATTGGGATTTGTGTACAGTGGGACTGTGAACGGGAAGGGGTTTGGGTCCATTGGTATTGTGCACAGTGGGAGTGAACGGGAAGGGGTTTGGGTCCATTGGGATTGTGTACAGTGGGAGTGAACGGGAAGGGGTTTGGGTCCATTGGGATTGTGTACAGTGGGAGTGAATGGGAAGGGGTTTGGGTCCATTGGGATTGTGTACAGTGGGAGTGAACGGGAAGGGGTTTGGGTCCATGGGATTGTGTACAGTGGGAGTGAACGGGAAGGGTTTTGGGTCCATTGGGATTGTGTAGAGTGGGAGGTGAACGGGAAGGGGTTTGGGTCCATTGGGATTGTGTAGAGTGGGAGTGAACGGGAAGGGGTTTGGGTCCATTGGGATTGTGTAGAGTGGGAGTGAACGGGAAGGGGTTTGGGTCCATTGGGATTGTGTACAGTGGAATGTGAACGGGAAGGGGTTTGGGTCCATTGGGATTGTGTACAGTGGGAGTGAACGGGAAGGGGTTTGGGTCCATTGGGATTGTGTAGAGTGGGAGTGAACGGGAAGGGGTTTGGGTCCATTGGGATTGTGTACAGTGGGAGTGAACGGGAAGGGGTTTGGGTCCATTGGGATTGTGTACAGTGGGAGTGAACGGGAAGGGGTTTGGGTCCATTGGGATTGTGCACAGTGGGAGTGAACAGGAAGGGGTTTGGGTCCATTGTGATTGTGCAGAGTGGGAGGGAACGGGAAGTGGTTTGGGTCCATTGGGATTGTGTAGAGTGGGAGTGAACGGGAAGGGGTTTGGGTCCATTGGGATTGTGTAGAGTGGGAGTGAACGGGAAGGGGTTTGGGTCCATTGGGATTGTGGACAGTGGGAGTGAACGGGAAGGGGTTTGGGTCCATTGGGATTGTGTAGAGTGGGAGTGAACGGGAAGGTGTTTGGGTCCATTGGATTGTGCACAGTGGGAGTGAACGGGAATGGGTTTGGGTCCATTGGGATTGTGCACAGTGGGAGTGAACGGGAAGGGGTTTGGGTCCATTGGGATTGTGTAGAGTGGGAGTGAACGGGAAGGGGTTTGGGTCCATTGGGATTGTGCAGAGTGGGAGTGAACGGGAAGGGGTTTGGGTCCATTGGGATTGTGTACAGTGGGAGTGAACGGGAAGGGGTTTGGGTCCATTGGGATTGTGTGGAGTGGGAGTGAACGGGAAGGGGCTTGTTGAGGATTCCTTGCATCAACACATCCTCAGACATTTCTCCGTGTCGCATCTCTTGTTTCTCCAGCTTCGGACGGAGGCAACGCTCTCTCGAATCTCTTCCGCCGAAAATGTGAGTTGTACCGTTCAGCTAGCCGACATTTGCCCGGAGAGGTTTTGGTCTATCTTTCAAGCCGACATTCACACTAGCCAGCTCGCTGACTTCCACAGTCAGAGAGAGAGAGTTTTGACATGCACCTTGCCAACGGTTACTGCGTCGCGCATCTTAAGCACAGTAAGATTCCAAGCTGTGTTTCCTCACCGTGGACACCCACTGTCACACGCAGACTCTCACAAATACACACTCACACTCGTGCAAATTCACACAAACAGACATAAACACGCGCACTTACACATCTCAGACAACAACAAAGATACAGTCACACACACATTCATCTCACATTTGTTTCTAATCTCTATTTGCAATGAAAATCGCTTATTGTCACAAGTAGGCTTCAAATGAAGTTACTGTGAAAAGCCCCTCGTCGCCACATTCTGGCGCCTATTCGGGGAGGCTGGTACGGGAATCGAACCGTGCTGCTGGCCTGCTCTGGTCTGCTTTCAAAGTCAGCGATTTTAGCCCTGTGCTTTATTATAATGCATCTCCTTCCTTCGAGGAATCAGAATGGGGGACTGAGAGGAACTAGCCACTTCTTTTTGGTAAAAGAGGGTTCATTAATCAGTTGATAATTCATTAATAATTGATTCAAAAAAGTTCTATGGGAGACCGTTTAAAATGGATTCTATCGTGCCTGTTGTCAGTGGAATGTGACTTGAAGAAATGTTTGGCTGCTCAAGTTACTGCAGTGATGTCAGAGCGTGGGTGGAGCTGATTTCTGGCTCTACTTTTCAGTTTCACTTTGAGAAAAGTTTGGGTGTGTCTTTTTTTTGGGTTTCGTTTCACTGTCGGAGCTGAAGCCAGCCGCAGAAGGCGTACTGTTGATCTCTCTGCCATGTAAAGACTATCTCTTGTCCATCTGGTGAATTCAGAGTGATAACTGTTCTCAGTAGTGAATTTAAACCTGATGTGCTTCTGTCAAAAGGTGTCTCTTTTGTCTTTTGGATGTTGTTTGGGAAGTTATTAAGGATTACTTAGTGTTGTATTCTTTGGGGGGGTGTATTTCAATCGGTGGTTGCTAAGATGTTCACTGTATGTTTTAAAAAGGTTAACTTGATTTCATGGAATAAACATTGTTTTGCTTTAACAAATACTTTTCCATTTCTGCTGTACCACACCTGTAGAGAGGCCCATGTGCTCCCCATACCACAATCTATTCAAACTTGTGGGTCAGGTGAACTCATTGATACACGTTAGAGTTCTCTACCCCTGGCCCATAACAATGCGCAAAATAAATAATGTTTGCCTCTGTAAAATAGATGTCTGTTTGCAAGGAACATCTTTCCCCGAGCGAAGCAAATGCAACATGTCTACTGAAGGACAGTTGACATTATAGCACATAGAACAGACAGTGCAGAAGGAGGCCATTCGGCCCATCGGGTCTGCACCGACCCACTTTTGAGCCCTCACTTCCCCACTCTATCCCCGGAACCCAGCAATCCCTCCTAACCTTTTTGGACACTAAGGGAAATTTATCACGGCCAATCCACCTAACCTGCACATCTTTGGACAGCACGGTAGCATGGTGGTTAGCATAAATGCTTCACAGCTCCAGGGTCCCAGGTTCGATTCCCGGCTGGGTCACTGTCTGTGCGGAATCTGCACGTCCTCCCCGTGTGTGCGTGGGTTTCCTCCGGGTGCTCCGGTTTCCTCCCACAGTCCAAAGATGTGCGGGTTAGGTGGATTGGCCATGCTAAATTTCCCGTAGTGTCCTAAAAAGTAAGAGGGGGGTTGTTGGGTTACGGGTATAGGGTGGATACGTGGGCTTGAGTAGGGTGATCATTGCTCGGCACAACATCGAGGGCCGAAGGGCCTGTTCTGTGCTGAACTGTTCCATCTATCTATCTATCTATTCTATCTATCAATCCACCTCACCTGCACATCTTTGGACACTAAGGGACAATTTAACACGGCCAATCCCCCCTAACCTGTACATCTTTGGGCTGTGGGACAATTTAACACGGCCAATCCACCTAACTTGTACATCTTTGGACACTAAGTTTAGGTGGATTGGCCGTGTTAAATTGTCCCTTAGTGCCCAAAGATGTACAGGTTAGGGGGGATTGGCCGTGTTAAATTGTCCCTTAGTGTCCAAAGATGCACAGGTTAGGTGGATTGGCCGTGTTAAATTGTCCCTTAGTGTCCAAAGATGTACAGGTTAGGTGGATTGGCCGTGTTAAATTGTCCCTTAGTGTCCAAAGATAGAACATAGAACAGTACAGCACAGAACAGGCCCTTCGGCCCTCGATGTTGTGCCGAGCAATGATCACCCTACTTAAACCCACATATCCACCCTATACCCGTAACCCAACAACCCCCCCCCACCCCCCCCCCACCCCCCCCCCCACCCCCCCGGTTACCTTACTATGAGGAAACTACGGGTAATTTAACACGGCCAATCCCCCCTAACCTGTGCATCTTTGGACACTAAGGGACAATTTAACACGGCCAATCCACCTAACCTGTACATCTTTGGACACTGAGGGACAATTTAACACGGCCAATCCACCCTAACCTGCACATCTTTGGACACTAAGGGACAATTTAACATGGCCAATCCACCCTAACCTGCACATCTTTGGACACTGAGGGACAATTTAACACGGCCAATCCCCCTAACCTGTACATCTTTGGACACTAAGGGACAATTTAACACGGCCAATCCACCCTAACCTGTACATCTTTGGACACTGAGGGACAATTTAACACGGCCAATCCACCCTAACCTGTACATCTTTGGGCACTGAGGGACAATTTAACACGGCCAATCCACCTAACCTGTACATCTTTGGACACTAAGGGACAATTTAACACGGCCAATCCCCCTAACCTGTACATCTTTGGGCACTAAGGGACAATTTAACACGGCCAATCCACCTAACCTGTACATCTTTGGACACTAAGGGACAATTTAACACGGCCAATCCACCCTAACCTGTACATCTTTGGGCACTGAGGGACAATTTAACACGGCCAATCCCCCTAACCTGTACATCTTTGGACACTAAGGGACAATTTAACACGGCCAATCCACCCTAACCTGTACATCTTTGGGCACTGAGGGACAATTTAACACGGCCAATCCCCCTAACCTGTACATCTTTGGACACTAAGGGACAATTTAACACGGCCAATCCACCCTAACCTGTACATCTTTGGACACTGAGGGACAATTTAACACGGCCAATCCCCCTAACCTGTACATCTATGGACACTAAGGGGCAATTTAACACGGCCAACCCACCCTAACCTGTACATCTTTGGACTGTGGGAGGAAACCGGAGCACCCGGAGGAAACCCACGCACACACACGGGGAGGATGTGCAGACTCCGCACAGACAGTGACCCAGCCGGGAATCGAACCTGGGACCCTGGAGCTGTGAAGCCACTGTGCTACCGTGCTGCCCAATTAGAGTTCATATGAACCATTCTTTGTCTGGAAGAAAGAATTATATTAAGTGCCCTGGATAAAATGCATACTAACAAACGATAAGCACAAAAATCAAATACCAATTTGCGATAAAGCGCTTTGTGGACAGCACAATCGCTTCACAGCTCCAGGATCCCAGGTTCGATTCCCCGCTGGGTCACTGTCTGTGCGGAGTCTGCACATCCTCCCCGTGTGTGCGTGGGTTTCCTCCGGGTGCTCCGGTTTCCTCCCACAGTCCAAAGATGTGCGGGTTAGGTGGATTGGCCATGCTAAATTGCCCGTAGTGTCCAAAGATGTACAGGTTAGGGTGGAGTGGCCGTGTTAAATTGTCCCTCAGTGTCCAAAGATGTACAGGTTAGGGGGATTGGCCGTGTTAAATTGCCCCTCAGTGCCCAAAGATGTACAGGTTAGGGTGGATTGGCCGTGTTAAATTGTCCCTTAGTGCCCAAAGATGTACAGGTTAGGGGGATTGACCGTGTTAAATTGTCCCTCAGTGTCCAAAGATGTACAGGTTAGGTGGATTGGCCGTGTTAAATTGTCCCTTAGTGCCCAAAGATGTACAGGTTAGGTGGATTGGCCGTGTTAAATTGTCCCTTAGTGCCCAAAGATGTACAGGTTAGGTGGATTGGCCGTGTTAAATTGTCCCTTAGTGTCCAAAGATGTACAGGTTAGGGTGGATTGGCCGTGTTAAATTGTCCCTCAGTGTCCAAAGATGTACAGTTTAGGTGGATTGGCCGTGTTAAATTGTCCCTCAGTGTCCAAAGATGTACAGGTTAGGTGGATCGGCCGTGTTAAATTGTCCCTCAGTGTCCAAAGATGTACAGGTTAGGTGGATTGGCCGTGTTAAATTGTCCCTTAGTGTCCAAAGATGTACAGTTTAGGTGGATTGGCCGTGTTAAATTGTCCCTTAGTGCTCAAAGATGTACAGGTTAGGTGGATTGGCCGTGTTAAATTGTCCCTTAGTGTCCAAAGATGTACAGTTTAGGTGGATTGGCCGTGTTAAATTGTCCCTTAGTGCCCAAAGATGTACAGTTTAGGTGGATTGGCCGTGTTAAATTGTACCTTAGTGTCCAAAGATGTACAGGTTAGGTGGATTGGCCGTGTTAAATTGTCCCTCAGTGCCCAAAGATGGACAGGTTAGGGGGATTGGCCGTGTTAAATTGTCCCTCAGTGTCCAAAGATGTACAGGTTAGGGTGGATTGGCCGTGTTAAATTGCCCCTTAGTGTCCAAAGATGTACAGGTTAGGGGGATTGACCGTGTTAAATTGTCCCTCAGTGTCCAAAGATGTACAGGTTAGGTGGATTGGCCGTGTTAAATTGTCCCTCAGTGTCCAAAGATGTACAGTTTAGGTGGATTGGCCGTGTTAAATTGTCCCTCAGTGCCCAAAGATGTACAGGTTTGGTGGATTGGCCGTGTTAAATTGTCCCTTAGTGTCCAAAGATGTACAGGTTAGGGTGGATTGGCCGTGTTAAATTGTCCCTCAGTGTCCAAAGATGTACAGTTTAGGTGGATTGGCCGTGTTAAATTGTCCCTTAGTGCCCAAAGATGTACAGGTTAGGGTGGATTGACCGTGTTAAATTGTCCCTCAGTGTCCAAAGATGTGCAGGTTAGGTGGATTGGCCGTGTTAAATTGTCCCTCAGTGTCCAAAGATGTACAGGTTAGGTGGATTGGCCGTGTTAAATTGTCCCTCAGTGTCCAAAGATGTGCAGGTTAGGGTGGATTGGCCGTGTTAAATTGCCCTTAGTGTCCAAAATTGCCCTTAGTGTTGGGTGGGGGTTACTGGGTTACGGGGATAGGGTGGAGGTGTTGACCTTGGGTAGGGTGCTCTTTCCAGGAGCCGGTGCAGACTCGATGGGCCGAACGGCCTCCTTCTGCACTGTAAATTCTACGACTGTGACTGAGGGATTGATGGAAGCCGCACCTAATGTTAACTTTAAGGTTCGATGAAATAATGTTGCAAATGATGGATTGGCAGTTCAAAGATCAAAGCGTTAGAAATTGACTCGATCCAATCAACACGTTACCGGGGCAAGGAATAGGTTGATTTAGATTGATAACAGGTTCCTTAGAAAAGCGAAGGGGAGGGATTCTCCCACCCCCCCCCCCCCCATCCCCCACTGGCTTGGCTGGGGGGCCTATGCTGTGGGGTCTTCACCATGGCGGAGACGTAAGAGACCCCCTCCCCTGCGCGTGTGCCGGGATGACGTCAGCAGCCGCTGACGTTCCAGCGCATGCACGCGCTTCCGCCCTCCGGCGAAGTCCCTTCGGCCCCGGCTGGCGGGGCGCCAAAGGCCGTTCACGCCATCCTGCGGAGCGGGGACCACTCCGGCTCGGGCCTAGCGTGAGGGCCTGGCCCCTAACGATCCGCAGACGTCCGCAACGTTGGGGCGGCCCGACGCCCCTCCATCACACTGGGACCCCCCCCCGCCCCGTCGGGTAGGGGAGAATCCCGGCCAAGATGTTTTTAAATTTCGCCGTGACAGGCCTCGAAGATGCTTAAAATGTAGCCATTCCTGGCCTGTAAGACGCTTAAAATTTAGCCATAAGCAGACTCTAAGACCAATAGATTCAGTCATACTCGGCCTCTGAGACGTTTAAAATTTAGCCAAGCTCGTCTACGATGATGGTTAAAGTTTAGCCATGCTCGGCCTCTGAGATGCTTAAAATTTAGCCGTGCTCGGCCTTGTAGATGGTTAAAATTTAGCCATCCTCGGCCTTGTAGAAGTTTAAAATTTAGCCAAGTTCGGCCTTGTAGATGGTTAAAATTTAGCCAAGTTCGGCCTTGTAGATGGTTAAAATTTAGCCAAGTTCGGCCTTGTAGGTGTTTAAAATTTAGCCATCCTCGGCCTTGTAGAAGTTTAAAATTTAGCCATCCTCGGCCTTGTAGAAGTTTAAAATTTAGCCATCCTCGGCCTTGTAGAAGTTTAAAATTTAGCCATCCTCGGCCTTGTAGAAGTTTAAAATTTAGCCATCCTCGGCCTTGTAGATGTTTAAAATTTAGCCATCCTCGGCCTTGTAGAAGTTTAAAATTTAGCCATCCTCGGCCTTGTAGAAGTTTAAAATTTAGCCATCCTCGGCCTTGTAGAAGTTTAAAATTTAGCCATCCTCGGCCTTGTAGAAGTTTAAAATTTAGCCATCCTCGGCCTTGTAGATGTTTAAAATTTAGCCATCCTCGGCCTTGTAGATGGTTAAAATTTAGCCGTGCTCGGCCTCTGAGACGCTTAAAATTTAGCCATCCTCGGAAGATCAGGTGAAGGAAGAGGTGGGCGGCAGAAACATAAAGATCGACAAAGTCAAAGAAGCCAGGCGATACCTTGAATGTGGGCCTTTGCAGGCCCAGAGAGAGGGGCAGGGGGTGATCCCAGGTGAAAGAGGTGTGAATTGTCTCAAGCCGGGACAGTTGGTACAGCACGGGGTTAGGTACAGAGTAAAGCTCCCTCTACACTGCCCCCATCAAACACTCCCAGGACAGGTACAGCACGGGGTTAGGTACAGAGTAAAGCTCCCTCTACACTGTCCCCATCAAACACTCCCAGGACAGGTACAGCACGGGGTTAGATACAGAGTAAACCCCCTCTACACTGTCCCCATCAAACACTCCCAGGACAGGTACAGCACGGGGTTAGATACAGAGTAAAGCTCCCTCTACACTGTCCCCATCAAACACTCCCAGGACAGGTACAGCACGGGGTTAGATACAGAGTAAAGCTCCCTCTACACTGTCCCCATCAAACACTCCCAGGACAGGTACAGCACGGGGTTAGATACAGAGTAAAGCTCCCTCTACACTGTCCCCATCAAACACTCCCAGGACAGGTACAGCACGGGGTTAGATACAGAGTAAAGCTCCTTCTACACTGTCCCCATCAAACACTCCCAGGACAGGTACAGCACGGGGTTAGATACAGAGTAAAGCTCCCTCTACACTGTCCCCATCAAACAATCCCAGGACAGGTACAGCACGGGGTTAGATACAGAGTAAAGCTCCCTCTACACTGTCCCCATCAAACACTCCCAGGACAGGTACAGCACGGGGTTAGATACAGAGTAAAGCTCCCTCTACGCTGTCCCCATCAAACACTCCCAGGACAGGGACAGCACGGGGTTAGATACAGAGTAAAGCTCCCTCTACACTGTCCCCATCAAACACTCCCAGGACAGATACAGCACGGGGTTAGATACAGAGTAAAGCTCCCTCTACACTGTCCCCATCAAACACTCCCAGGGCAGGTACAGCACAGGGTTAGATACAGAGTAAAGCTGCCTCTACACTGTCCCCATCAAACACTCCCAGGACAAGTACAGCACGGGGTTAGATACAGAGTAAAGCTGCCTCTACACTGTCCCCATCAAACACTCCCAGGACAGATACAGCACGGGGTTAGATACAGAGTAAAGCTGCCTCTACACTGTCCCCATCAAACACTCCCAGGACAGATACAGCACGGGGTTAGATACAGAGTAAAGCTGCCTCTACACTGTCCCCATCAAACACTCCCAGGACAGGTACAGCACGGGGTTAGATACAGAGTAAAGCTCCCTCTACACTGTCCCCATCAAACCCTCCCAGGACAGATACATCACGGGGTTAGATACAGAGTAAAGCTCCCTCTACACTGTCCCCATCAAACACTCCCAGGACAGGTACAGCACGGGGTTAGATACAGAGTAAAGCTCCCTCTACACTGTCCCCATCAAACACTCCCAGGACAGGTACAGCACGGGGTTAGATACAGAGTAAAGCTCCCTCTACACTGTCCCCATCAAACACTCGCAGGACAGGTACAGCACGGGGTTAGATACAGAGTAAAGCTCCCTCTACACTGTCCCCATCAAACACTCCCAGGACAGGTACAGCACGGGGTTAGATACAGAGTAAAGCTCCCTCTACACTGTCCCCATCAAACACTCCCAGGACAGGTACAGCAAGGGGTTAGATACAGAGTAAAGCTCCCTCTACACTGTCCCCATCAAACACTCCCAGGACAGGTACAGCACGGGGTTAGATACAGAGTAAAGCTCCCTCTACACTGTCCCCATCAAACACTCCCAGGACAGGTACAGCACGGGGTTAGATACAGAATAAAGCTCCCTCTACACTGTCCCCATCAAACACTCCCAGGACAGGTACAGCACGGGGTTAGATACAGAGTAAAGCTCCCTCTACACTGTCCCCATCAAACACTCCCAGGACAGGTACAGCACGGGGTTAGATACAGAGTAAAGCTCCCTCTGCACTGTCCTCATCAAACACTCCCAGGACAGGTACAGCACGGGGTTAGATACAGAGTAAAGCTCCCTCTACACTGTCCCCATCAAACACTCCCAGGACAGGTACAGCACAGGGTTAGATACAGAGTAAAGCTCCCTCTACACTGTCCCCATCAAACACTCCCAGGACAGGTACAGCACGGGGTTAGATACAGAGTAAAGCTCCCTCTACACTGTCCCCATCAAACACTCCCAGGACAGGTACAGCACGGGGTTAGATACAGAGTAAAGCTCCCTCTACACTGTCCCCATCAAACACTCCAGGACAAGTACAGCACGGGGTTAGATACAGAGTAAAGCTCCCTCTACACTGTCCCCATCAAACACTCCCAGGACAGGTACAGCACGGGGTTAGATACAGAGTAAAGCTCCCTCTACACTGTCCCCATCAAACACTCCCAGGACAGGTACAGCACGGGGTTAGATACAGAGTAAAGCTCCCTCTACACTGTCCCCATCAAACACTCCCAGGACAGGTACAGCACGGGGTTAGATACAGAGTAAAGCTCCCTCTACACTGTCCCCATCAAACACTCCCAGGACAGGTACAGCAAGGGGTTAGATACAGAGTAAAGCTCCCTCTACACTGTCCCCATCAAACACTCCCAGGACAGGTACAGCACGGGGTTAGATACAGAGTAAAGCTCCCTCCACACTGTCCCCATCAAACACTCCCAGGACAGGTACAGCACTGGGTTAGACACAGAGTAAAGCTCCCTCTACACTGTCCCCATCAAACACTCCCAGGACAGGTACAGCACGAGGTTAGATACAGAGTAAAGCTCCCTCTACACTGTCCCCATCAAACACTCCCAGGACAGGTACAGCACGGGGTTAGATACAGAGTAAAGCTCCCTCTACACTGTCCCCATCAAACACTCCCAGGACAGGTACAGCACGAGGTTAGATACAGAGTAAAGCTCCCTCTACACTGTTCCCATCAAACACTCCCAGGACAGGTACAGCACGGGGTTAGATACAGAGTAAAGCTCCCTCTACACTGTCCCCATCAAACACTCCCAGGACAGGTACAGCACGGGGTTAGATACAGAGTAAAGCTCCCTCTACACTGTCCCCATCAAACACTCCCAGGACAGGTACAGCACGGGGTTAGATACAGAGTAAAGCTCCCTCTACACTGTCCCCATCAAACACTCCCAGGACAGGTACAGCACGGGGTTAGATACAGAGTAAAGCTCCCTCTACACTGTCCCCATCAAACACTCCCAGGACAGGTACAGCACGGGGTTAGATACAGAGTAAAGCTCCCTCTACACTGTCCCCATCAAACACTCCCAGGACAGGTACAGCACGGGGTTAGATACAGAGTAAAGCTTCCTCTACACTGTCCCCATCAAACACTCCCAGGGCAGGTACAGCACGGGGTTAGATACAGAGTAAAGCTCCCTCTACACTGTCCCCATCAAACACTCCCAGGGACAGGTACAGCACGGGGTTAGATACAGAGTAAAGCTCCCTCTACACTGTCCCCATCAAACACTCCCAGGACAAGTACAGCACGGGGTTAGATACAGAGTAAAGCTCCCTCTACACTGTCCCCATCAAACACTCCCAGGACAGGTACAGCACGGGGTTAGATACAGAGTAAAGCACCTTCTACACTGTCCCCATCAAACACTCCCAGGACAGGTACAGCACGGGGTTAGATACAGAGTAAAGCTCCCTCCACACTGTCCCCATCAAACACTCCCAGGACAGGGACAGCACGGGGTTAGATACAGAGTAAAGCTCCCTCTACACTGTCCCCATCAAACACTCCCAGGACAGGTACAGCACGGGGTTAGATACAGAGTAAAGCTCCCTCTACACTGTCCCCATCAAACACTCCCAGGACAGGTACAGCACGGGGTTAGATACAGAGTAAAGCTCCCTCTACACTGTCCCCATCAAACACTCCCAGGACAGGTACAGCACGGGGTTAGATACAGAGTAAAGCTCCCTCTACATTGTCCCCATCAAACACTCCCAGGACAGGTACAGCACGGGGTTTATTTTGTTCTTCATCTTGGAACAAACGTTCGGCACAGCATCGTGGGCCGAAGGGCCTGTTCTGCGCTGTACTTTCCTGCGTCCTATGTTGAAGACTTAGCCACGCTGGCCCTCGAAGATGTTTAGAATTTATCAACTATCGTTCTATTCATGAATTATCCTTTTGCTTTTTTCGGAGAGGTTACATGATGGAGTGCAGACAGGCAGCGATTGACACACAGGATGGCCAATGAGCACACAGAACAGGGCAGCCAATCAGCAGACAGGACACGGCCATTAGAAAGCCAGAGGGCACCAGCTTTCCCGCTCTCTCTCGGGATCCAGCCTCTGAGACAGTCAGAGCCCGTGAGCATAGCCAGTGCAAACACCATGGGGTAGTCAGTAAGTCTGGTCAGGCGAGTATCAGGTCTCCAGTCAAGTCAGCACAGTGTCAAACCACAGTTGAACACGGGGCAGCAGGGTAGCATGGTGGTTAGCATTAATGCTTCACAGCTCCAGGGTCCCGGGTTCGATTCCCGGCTGGGTCACTGTCTGTGCGGAGTCTGCACGTCCTCCCCGTGTGTGTGCGTGGGTTTCCTCCGGGTGCTCCGGTTTCCTCCCACAGTCCAAAGATGTGCGGGTTAGGTGGATTGGCCACGCTAAATTGCCCGTAGTGTCCTAAAAAAAAAAGTAAGGTTAAGGGGGGTGTTGTTGGGTTACGGGTATAGGGTGGATACGTGGGTTTAAGTAGGGTGATCATTGCTCGGCGCAACATCGAGGGCCGAAGGGCCTGTTCTGTGCTGTACTGTTCTACGTTCTATGTCTGTCTCTCGCGATACTGCATCAAACGCAGTCCACATCGACCCAGCCTGCCCCCAAACATATCAATATCTAGCAGACTACATTCTACGATCGATGGTTCATGCAGAAAAACCGTTACTGTTATTGTTTTTTGAATTCAAGACCTCTGCAAGATCTGCAATTACGTGCATCTGATTCACAAGACAGTCAATGGCTGAACTGGGAACCTTGTCAATTCTGTGACAATTTCTTTTCTTTTTTTTCTTTTTTTGAATTTTTTATTTAACACAAATTTGTAACAGTTACAGAGAGAAAAATGGGCCAGTGCAAAGAGCCTTAACAGTGAAAACGAACAGTGGGAAAGAATAAACATGTTAATAAGTGTTGAAGCCAAAGATCCTTCCATCAGGCACTTTCCCTGCCAGCTCTGTTTGCCCATGCCACACGTGTTCAACTAAACTAACGTGGCCCTAACCCTCTTCCCCCTCCCCCCCCCCCCGGCCTGGTCTCCCCTACTCCCCCAGGCCTGACCTTCCAGGTCAGCCCTGCGCTTGGCCCTAGCCCGCACCCCCCCCCCCTCCGATCTCCCTGGTGCCCCCTGACCTACGCTAGTCACCCTGACCCCTGCCCTTGGCGCCTACCTGTCTCCCGTCACAGCGCTCAGGCCCTCTTCCCCCCTCCCCCCACACGCCAGGGACCCATTAACCTAATTGTATCCCACCGAGCCCTTTCAAGTCCCGTGACTAGCCCCTAGCCCATCCCCCCATCAGAGGCCCCGATCTCGCACCAGAAGGTACCAAGCACAGGCCCCCCCCCCCCATTGCAATCCCCCCCCAAAGGACCCTAAACAGTGCGCCCTCCAGCCCCCACTCTCTGTCCAGGCTGAAAACAATCTTGGATAAAACATTACAGCACAGGATAGTTTAACAAACTGCCGCCACACAAAAGGTCTGAGAGCCCAGAGTCCTTTAGTTCCAGTCCAGCTTCTTCTTTTAGTAAAAGTCCTAATCAGAGCAATTTTGAGTTAACAGGCCGCCGCCACTGTACAGCACTGAAAGAACTAAGTGCCCATTAGTTCAAGTCCAGCTTCTTGTCTTTAATAAAGGTCCAAACCTGTTCTGGTGTCTCAAAATAGTAGTGGAGTTCCTCAAACGTAACCCAAAGCTTTGCAGGATATAGCATTCCAAACCTCACCTCCTTTTTGTAGAGGGCTGCCTTTACCTTGATGAATCCTGCCCGCCTCTTGGCCAGCTCCGGCCCCAAGTCCTGGTAAATGCGCACCTCGCAGTTCTCCCATCTAATGCTCCTCTCCGCCTTGGCCCATCGCAGCACACGTTCCCTGTCAGCAAGCCGGTGAAAGCGGACCACCAAGGCCCTCGGTCGGTCGCCCGTCCTGGGCTTCCTTGCGGGGGCTCTATGTGCCCCATCCAACTCCAGGGGTTGAGGGAAGGCCTCCGGTCCCATCAGCGCCTCAAGCATACCCGTCACGTATGCGCCCACATCCGACCCCTCGCAGCCCTCGGGGAGGCCAACGATTCGTAAATTCTGCCTCCTGGCTCTGTTCCCCAGCTCTTCAAGCTGCTCCTGCATCCTCCTCTGACGGGCGTTCAGCTCCTCCACCTCGTGCTCCAGCTCCGTTACCGTGCCTGCCTGGCTGGAGAGCTTTGCGTCGACCTCCCTGAGCGCCTTCCCTTGGGCCGCCTGTGTCTCGACCATTCGGTCCATCACCGCTCTCATCGGGTCCAGCGTGTCCCTCCTCAGCTCGGCCAAGCAGTTCTTGAAGAACTCCATCTGCTCCTCCCTTGGCCAGTGAGCCTCCGCTCCCCGGTCCCCGCCGTCCGCCATGCTTGGCCTGGGTCCCCGCTGCTCCCGCTTCGATCCTTGCCGCTCCACTCGACCGCTTCTGGTCCAGCTGCCCATACCCCGGGAAGAAAGCCTCTTCCCTGTCGTCTCCTCCACCAATTCAGGCTGCCAGGTCCCTAAAAAGTCCGTTGACAAAGGTCCGTTTGCCCATCTCAGGCGGGAGCGATCCGACCTGCGACCTGCCTCCTCGAGGGCGCCTCCGGAAGTCCGACAATTTCTTTTCTAACCGATCAATAGATCCCAAATAAATCACTTTGCACCCAAAGGTATGGTCAAAGATTCTGCATTGTTAGTTACGGTGATGTGGCAGAGATAGATGCAGAGCAGAAAGGGGAGATCTATCAACTGTCAAACACACAAATTCAACAAACTCACACACACACACTCGTGCATTTCCACACACAGTCCCACACACTTGCACACACTCTCACACGAACACACAACTTCACACACACACACGCACTCTCTCACACAGCGCACAAACTCACACAGACAAAACACTAATGCCCACTCAGACACACTCGCACACACGGTCACACACACCTACAAACTCACACAAACCTAGTCTCACGCACTGACTCACACACAGTGTATACGGAGCTTTACTCTGTATCTAACCCCGTGCTGTACCTGCACTGGGAGTGTTTGGTGGGGACAGTGTAGAGGGAGCTTTACTCTGTATCTAACCCCGTGCTGTACCTGTCCTGGGAGTGTTTGATGGGGACAGTGTAGAGGGAGCTTTACTCTGTATCTAACCCCGTGCTGTACCTGTCCTGGGAGTGTTTGATGGGGACAGTGTAGAGGGAGCTTTACTCTGTATCTAACCCCGTGCTGTAGCTGTCCTGGGAGTGTTTGATGGGGACAGTGTAGAGGGAGCTTTACTCTGCATCTAACCCCATGCTGTACCTGTCCTGGGGGTGTTTGATGGGGACAGTGTAACGGGAGCTTTACTCTGTATCTAACCCCGTGCTGTACCTGTCCTGGGAGTGTTTGATGGGGACAGTGTAGAGGGAGCTTTACTCTGTATCTAACCCCGTGCTGTACCTGTCCTGGGGGTGTGTGATGGGGACAGTGTAGAGGTAGCTTTACTCTGTATCTAACACCGTGCTGTACCTGTCCTGGGAGTGTTTGATGGGGACAGTGTAGAGGGAGCTTTACTCTGTATCTAACCCCGTGCTGTACCTGTCCTGGGAGTGTTTGATGGGGACAGTGTAGAGGGAGCTTTACTCTGTATCTAACCCCGTGCTGTACCTGTCCTGGGAGTGTTTGATGGGGACAGTGTAGAGGGAGCTTTACTCTGACAGATATGTTCTCTACTCCAGTTTGTGGTGACCCCATGACCTCGGAGCTTTGCAATGGAATTGGCATCATCCTCAACCTCACCAAGTGCGAGGAGGAAGACTGTTGCTATGCGGAGACGAGCTGCTTCCACAAATCCGTTAACCGTAAGTGGGGCTACCGTCCCTGACACACGAGTCGCACATTCTCCCCCACTCCCCGGAACTGTGCACGGTGCTCCGAGTGTGGGTCTAACCGAGGGATACGGAGACCGGGACTGTGCACGGTGCTCCGAGTGTGGGTCTAACCGAGGGCTAGGGAGACCGGGACTGTGCACGGTGCTCCGAGTGTGGGTCTAACCGAGGGATACGGAGACCGGGACTGTGCACGGTGCTCCGAGTGTGGGTCTGACCGAGGGATACAGGAGACCGGGACTGTGCACGGTGCTCCGAGTGTGGGTCTGACCGAGGGATACGGAGACCGGGACTGTGCACGGTGCTCCGAGTGTGGGTCTAACCGAGGGATACGGAGACCGGGACTGTGCACGGTGCTCCGAGTGTGGGTCTAACCGAGGGATACGGAGACCGGGACTGTGCACGGTGCTCCGAGTGTGGGTACTGACCGAGGGATACGGAGACCGGGACTGTGCACGGTGCTCCGAGTGTGGGTCTGACCGAGGGATACGGAGACCGGGACTGTGCACGGTGCTCCGAGTGTGGGTCTGACCGAGGGATACGGAGACCGGGACTGCGCACGGTGCTCCGAGTGTGGGTCTGACCGAGGGATACGGAGACCGGGACTGTGCACGGTGCTCCGAGTGTGGGTCTAACCGAGGGATACAGGAGACCGGGACTGTGCACGGTGCTCCGAGTGTGGGTCTAACCGAGGGATACGGAGACCGGGACTGTGCACGGTGCTCCGAGTGTGGGTCTGACCGAGGGATACGGAGACCGGGACTGTGCACGGTGCTCCGAGTGTGGGTCTGACCGAGGGATACGGAGACCGGGACTGTGCACGGTGCTCCGAGTGTGGGTCTGACCGAGGGATACGGAGACCGGGACTGTGCACGGTGCTCCGAGTGTGGGTCTGAACCGAGGGATACGGAGACCGGGACTGTGCACGGTGCTCCGAGTGTGGGTCTAACCGAGGGATACGGAGACCGGGACTGTGCACGGTGCTCCGAGTGTGGGTCTGACCGAGGGATACGGAGACCGGGACTGTGCACGGTGCTCCGAGTGTGGGTCTAACCGAGGGATACGGAGACCGGGACTGTGCACGATGCTCCGAGTGTGGGTCTGACCGAGGGATACGGAGACCGGGACTGTGCACGGTGCTCCGAGTGTGGGTCTAACCGAGGGATACGGAGACCGGGACTGTGCACGGTGCTCCGAGTGTGGGTCTAACCGAGGGATACGGAGACCGGGACTGTGCACGGTGCTCCGAGTGTGGGTCTAACCGAGGGATACGGAGACCGGGACTGTGCACGGTGCTCCGAGTGTGGGTCTAACCGAGGGATACGGAGACCGGGACTGTGCACGGTGCTCCGAGTGTGGGTCTAACCGAGGGATACGGAGACCGGGACTGTGCACGGTGCTCCGAGTGTGGGTCTGACCGAGGGATACGGAGACCGGGACTGTGCACGGTGCTCCGAGTGTGGGTCTAACCGAGGGATACGGAGACCGGGACTGTGCACGGTGCTCCGAGTGTGGGTCTAACCGAGGGATACGGAGACCGGGACTGTGCACGGTGCTCCGAGTGTGGGTCTAACCGAGGGATACGGAGACCGGGACTGTGCACGGTGCTCCGAGTGTGGGTCTGACCGAGGGATACGGAGACCGGGACTGTGCACGGTGCTCCGAGTGTGGGTCTAACCGAGGGATACGGAGACCGGGACTGTGCACGGTGCTCCGAGTGTGGGTCTGACCGAGGGAGACGGAGACCGGGACTGTGCACGGTGCTCCGAGTGTGGGTCTGACCGAGGGATACGGAGACCGGGACTGTGCACGGTGCTCCGAGTGTGGGTCTGACCGAGGGATACGGAGACCGGGACTGTGCACGGTGCTCCGAGTGTGGATCTAACCGAGGGATACGGAGACCGGGACTGTGCACGGTGCTCCGAGTGTGGGTCTAACCGAGGGATACGGAGACCGGGACTGTGCACGGTGCTCCGAGTGTGGGTCTGACCGAGGGATACGGAGACTGGGACTGTGCACTGGTGCTCCGAGTGTGGGTCTAAACGAGGGATACGGAGACCGGGACTGTGCACGGTGCTCCGAGTGTGGGTCTGACCGAGGGATACGGAGACCGGGACTGTGCACAGTGCTCCGAGTGTGGGTCTGACCGAGGGATACGGAGACCGGGACTGTGCACGGTGCTCCGAGTGTGGGTCTAACCGAGGGATACGGAGACCGGGACTGTGCACGGTGCTCCGAGTGTGGGTCTGACCGAGGGATACGGAGACCGGGACTGTGCACGGTGCTCCGAGTGTGGGTCTGACCGAGGGATACAGGAGACCGGGACTGTGCACGGTGCTCCGAGTGTGGGTCTGACCGAGGGATACGGAGACCGGGACTGTGCACGGTGCTCCGAGTGTGGGTCTGACCGAGGGATACGGAGACCGGGACTGTGCACGGTGCTCCGAGTGTGGGTCTGACCGAGGGATACGGAGACCGGGACTGTGCACGGTGCTCCGAGTGTGGGTCTAACCGAGGGATACGGAGACCGGGACTGTGCACGGTGCTCCGAGTGTGGGTCTAACCGAGGGATACGGAGACCGGGACTGTGCACGGTGCTCCGAGTGTGGGTCTAACCGAGGGATACGGAGACCGGGACTGTGCACGGTGCTCCGAGTGTGGGTCTAACCGAGGGATACGGAGACCGGGACTGTGCACGGTGCTCCGAGTGTGGGTCTGACCGAGGGATACGGAGACCGGGACTGTGCACGGTGCTCCGAGTGTGGGTCTGACCGAGGGATACGGAGACCGGGACTGTGCACGGTGCTCCGAGTGTGGGTCTGACCGAGGGATACGGAGACCGGGACTGTGCACGGTGCTCCGAGTGTGGGTCTAACCGAGGGGATACGGAGACCGGGACTGTGCACGGTGCTCCGAGTGTGGGTCTTACCGAGGGTTACGGAGACCGGGACTGTGCACGGTGCTCCGAGTGTGGGTCTGACCGAGGGATACGGAGACCGGGACTGTGCACTGTGCTCCGAGTGTGGGTCTGACCCGAGGGATACGGAGACCGGGACTGTGCACGGTGCTCCGAGTGTGGGTCTAACCGAGGGATACGGAGACCGGGACTGTGCACGGTGCTCCGAGTGTGGGTCTGACCGAGGGATAGAGAGACCGGGACTGTGCACGGTGCTCCGAGTGTGGGTCTAACCGAGGGATAATGGAGACCGGGACTGTGCACGGTGCTCCGAGTGTGGGTCTGACCGAGGGATACGGAGACCGGGACTGTGCACGGTGCTCCGAGTGTGGGTCTGACCGAGGGATACGGAGACCGGGACTGTGCACGGTGCTCCGAGTGTGGGTCTGACCGAGGGGTACGGAGACCGGGACTGTGCACGGTGCTCCGAGTGTGGGTCTGACCGAGGGATACGGAAACCGGGACTGTGCACGGTGCTCCGAGTGTGGGTCTGACCGAGGGATACGGAGACCGAGACTGTGCACGGTGCTCCGAGTGTGGGTCTAACCCAGGGATACGGAGACCGGGACTGCGCACGGTGCCCCGAGTGTGGGTCTGACCGAGGGATACGGAGACCGGGACTGTGCACGGTGCTCCGAGTGTGGGTCTGACCGAGGGATACGGAGACCGGGACTGTGCACGGTGCTCCGAGTGTGGGTCTGACCGAGGGATAGGGAGACCGGGACTGTGCACGGTGCTCCGAGTCTGGGTCTAACCGAGGGGATAGGGAGACTGGAACTGTGCTCCGACAGTGCAGCGCTCCCTCAGTACTGGCACGGGGGGAGGGGGGGGGGGGGGAGTGTGGGCCTGTGAGGGGAGGGGTTTACAATGGGTCCCTCTGTGATCTCATGGGGATGACGCTTGCTCTGACAGGGGTCCGGCCATTGTGACAGCACCTGGGCTCGGGAGAGCGGAGGAGGGGAGGGGGTCCCGTGTCATTTCTCCGAAGCTTAGATATTTGGGAGCTGCTTCGGGGAAAGGATGGGCCGAACGCTGAACGGCACCCTGGTGTCCCTCTGCTTTGCCCTGTACAACATCTTTGGTAAGTTCGCGACCCATTTCATGGTGACTCTCCAAACGCTGCACCTGAGAGACTTTGAGCTCCATAATCCAGGCCCACACTCCCCCCGGTGCCAGTACTGAGGGAGCGCTGCACTGTCGGAGGGAGATGTCTATACTCTAGGATTTGAGCGCTATAATCCAGGCCCCCCCCCCCCCCCCCGGTGCCAGTACTGAGGGAGCGCTGCACTGTCGGAGGGAGATGTCTATACTCTAGGATTTGAGCTCCATAATCCAGGCCCACACTCCCCCCGGTGCCAGTACTGAGGGAGCGCCGCACTGTCGGAGGGAGGTGTCTATACTCTAGGATTTGAGCTTCATAATCCAGGCCCACACTCCCCCCGGTGCCAGTACTGAGGGAGCGCCGCACTGTCGGAGGGAGGTGTCTATACTCTAGGATTTGAAATCCATAATCCAGGCCGATGCCGACACCAATTTTCCAGCTCCTTGCAATACGGCCATGAAACCCTTTGAACAACACGGCTTGAAACCACTTTGAGAGACTCTGAGTGGTTGCCCCGTCAATCAAATCACCTCATCCCCCACCTTTGGCCAGATGACCAGAAGACATAGGAGCAGAATATGGCCACTCGGCCCATCGAGTCTGCTCCGCCATTCAATCATGGCTGATATGTTTCCCATCCCCATTCTCTTGCCTTCTCCCCATACCCCCCGATCCTCCCTTATTAATCGAGAACCTTTCGACCTCTTCCTTAAAGACACTCTGTGATTTGGCCTCCGCAGCTCTCTGTGGCAAAGAGTTCCACAGATTCACCCCCCCCTCTGCCTGAAGAAATTCCTCCTCCTCTCTGTTTTGTAGATTCTGTATTTATATTTTACACAATTTGCAGTGCGGAAGGATGCCATTCGGCCCATCGAGTCTGTACCGGCTCTTGGAAAGAGCACCCTACCCAAGCCCACACCTCCACCCTATCCCCATAACCCAGTGACCCCAGGTAATCTTTTCTTGGACACTGAGGGACAATTTAACACGGCCAATCCACCTAACCTGTACATCTTTGGACACTGAGGGACAATTTAACATGGCCAATCCACCTAACCTGTACATCTTTGGACACTAAGGGACAATTTAACACGGCCAATCCACCTAACCTGCACATCTTTGGACACTAAGGGCCAATTTAACATGGCCAATCCACCTAACCTGTACATCTTTGGACACTAAGGGACAATTTAACACGGCCAATCCACCCTAACCTGTACATCTTTGGACACTGAGGGACAATTTAACACGGCCAATCCACCTAACCTGTACATCTTTGGACACTGAGGGACAATTTAACACGGCCAATCCACCCTAACCTGTCCATCTTTGGACACTGAGGGACAATTTAACACGGCCAATCCACCTAACCTGTACATCTTTGGACACTAAGGGACAATTTAACATGGCCAATCCACCTAACCTGTACATCTTTGGGCACTAAGGGACATTTTAACACGGCCAATTCACCTAACCTGTACATCTTTGGACACTGAGGGACAATTTAACACGGCCAATCCACCTAACCTGTCCATCTTTGGACACTAAGGGCCAATTTAACACGGCCAATCCACCGAAACTGTACACCTTTGGACACTAAGGGACAATTTAACACGGCCAATCCACCCTAACCTGCACATCTTTGGAAACTAAGGGACAATTTAACGGCCAATCCTCCCTAACCTGCACATCTTTGGACTGTGGGAGGAAACCGGAGCACCCGGAGGAAACCCACGCAGACACGGGGAGAACGTGCAGACTCCGCACAGACAGTGACCCAGCGGGGAATCGAACCGGGACCCTGGAGCTGTGAAGCAACAGTGGTAACCACTGTGATACCGTGCCCCCCCCCCCTTAAAGGATCGTCCCTTCAGTCTGAGATGGTGAATCCTCTGCTTCTAGTTTTTCCTACAAGTGGAAACATCCTCTCCGTGTCCACTCTATCCCAGGCCTCGCTGTATCCTGTACGTTTCAATCAGACCCCCCCCCTCATCCTTCTAAACTCCAACGAGTACAGACAGTTCCACATAGGGCAAGCTCGTCATCCGAGGGATCATTATTCTGAACCTACTCTGGACCTTTTTCGAAGGCCCAGCGCATCCTTCCATAGATACGGGGCCCATACATTCGGGAAGGGGTTTGGGTCCATTGGGATTGTGTACAGTGGGAGTGAATGGGAAGGGGTTTGGGTCCATTGGGATTGTGTACAGTGGGAGTGAACGGGAAGGGGTTTGGGTCCATTGGGATTGTGTACAGTGGGAGTGAACGGGAAGGGGTTTGGGTCCATTGGGATTGTGTACAGAGGGAGTGAACGGGAAGGGGTTTGGGTCCATTGGGATTGTGTACAGTGGGAGTGAACGGTAAGGGGTTTGGGTCCATTGGGATTGTGTAGAGTGGGAGTGAACGGGAAGGGGTTTGGGTCCATTGGGATTGTGTAGAGTGGGAGTGAATGGGAAGGGGTTTGGGTCCATTGGGATTGTGTAGAGTGGGAGTGAACGGGAAGGGGTTTGGGTCCATTGGGATTGTGTAGAGTGGGAGTGAACGGGAAGGGGTTTGGGTCCATTGGGATTGTGTACAGTGGGAGTGAACGGGAAGGGGTTTGGGTCCATTGGGATTGTGTACAGTGGGAGTGAACGGGAAGGGGTTTGGGTCCATTGGGATTGTGTAGAGTGGGAGTGAACGGGAAGGGGTTAGGGTCCATTGGGATTGTGTACAGTGGGAGTGAACGGGAAGGGGTTTGGGTCCATTGGGATTGGGTAGAGTGGGAGTGAACGGGAAGGGGTTTGGGTCCATTGGGATTGTGCACGGTGGGAGTGAACGGGAAGGGGTTTGGGTCCATTGGGATTGTGCACAGTGGGAGTGAACGGGAAGGGGTTTGGGTCCATTGGGATTGTGTAGAGTGGGAGTGAAAGGGAAGGGGTTTGGGTCCATTGGGATTGTGCACAGTGGGAGTGAACGGGAAGGGGTTTGGGTCCATTGGGATTGTGTAGAGTGGGAGTGAACGGGAAGGGGTTTGGGTCCATTGGGATTGTGCACAGTGGGAGTGAACGGGAAGGGGTTTGGGTCCATTGGGATTGTGTACAGTGGGAGTGAACGGGAAGGGGTTTGGGTCCATTGGGATTGTGTAGAGTGGGAGTGAACGGGAAGGGGTTTGGGTCCATTGGGATTGTGTACAGTGGGAGTGAACGGGAAGGGGTTTGGGTCCATTGGGATTGTGTACAGTGGGAGTGAACGGGAAGGGGTTTGGGTCCATTGGGATTGTGTACAGTGGGAGTGAACGGGAAGGGGTTTGGGTCCATTGGGATTGTGTAGCAGTGGGAGTGAACGGGAAGGGGTTTGGGTCCATTGGGATTGTGTACAGTGGGAGTGAACGGGAAGGGGTTTGGGTCCATTGGGATTGTGTAGAGTGGGAGTGAACGGGAAGGGGTTTGGGTCCATTGGGATTGTGTACAGTGGGAGTGAACGGGAAGGGGTTTGGGTCCATTGGGATTGTGTACAGTGGGAGTGAACGGGAAGGGGTTTGGGTCCATTGGGATTGTGTACAGTGGGAGTGAACGGGAAGGGGTTTGGGTCCATTGGGATTGTGTACAGTGGGAGTGAACGGGAAGGGGTTTGGGTCCATTGGGATTGTGTAGAGTGGGAGTGAACGGGAAGGGGTTTGGGTCCATTGGGATTGTGTACAGTGGGAGTGAACGGGAAGGGGTTTGGGTCCATTGGGATTGTGCACAGTGGGAGTGAACGGGAAGGGGTTTGGGTCCATTGGGATTGTGTACAGTGGGAGTGAACGGGAAGGGGTTTGGGTCCATTGGGATTGTGTACAGTGGGAGTGAACGGGAAGGGGTTTGGGTCCATTGGGATTGTGTAGAGTGGGAGTGAACGGGAAGGGGTTTGGGTCCATTGGGATTGTGTACAGTGGGAGTGAACGGGAAGGGGTTTGGGTCCATTGGGATTGTGTAGAGTGGGAGTGAACGGGAAGGGGTTTGGGTCCATTGGGATTGTGCACAGTGGGAGTGAACGGGAAGGGGTTTGGGTCCATTGGGATTGTGCACAGTGGGAGTGAACGGGAAGGGGTTTGGGTCCATTGGGATTGTGTAGAGTGGGAGTGAACGGGAAGGGGTTTGGGTCCATTGGGATTGTGTACAGTGGGAGTGAACGGGAAGGGGTTTGGGTCCATTGGGATTGTGCACAGTGGGAGTGAACGGGAAGGGGTTTGGGTCCATTGGGATTGTGCACAGTGGGAGTGAACGGGAAGGGGTTTGGGTCCATTGGGATTGTGTAGAGTGGGAGTGAACGGGAAGGGGTTTGGGTCCATTGGGATTGTGTAGAGTGGGAGTGAACGGGAAGGGGTTTGGGTCCATTGGGATTGTGTAGAGTGGGAGTGAACGGGAAGGGGTTTGGGTCCATTGGGATTGTGTACAGTGGGAGTGAACGGGAAGGGGTTTGGGTCCATTGGGATTGTGCAGAGTGGGAGTGAACGGGAAGGGGTTTGGGTCCATTGGGATTGTGTACAGTGGGAGTGAACGGGAAGGGGTTTGGGTCCATTGGGATTGTGTACAGTGGGAGTGAACGGGAAGGGGTTTGGGTCCATTGGGATTGTGTACAGTGGGAGTGAACGGGGAAGGGGTTTGGGTCCATTGGGATTGTGGACAGTGGGAGTGAACGGGAAGGGGTTTGGGTCCATTGGGATTGTGTAGAGTGGGAGTGAATGGGAAGGGGTTTGGGTCCATTGGGATTGTGTACAGTGGGAGTGAACGGGAAGGGGTTTGGGTCCATTGGGATTGTGTACAGTGGGAGTGAACGGGAAGGGGTTTGGGTCCATTGGGATTGTGTACAGTGGGAGTGAACGGGAAGGGGTTTGGGTCCATTGGGATTGTGCACAGTGGGAGTGAACGGGAAGGGGTTTGGGTCCATTGGGATTGTGCACAGTGGGAGTGAACGGGAAGGGGTTTGGGTCCATTGGGATTGTGTACAGTGGGAGTGAACGGGAAGGGGTTTGGGTCCATTGGGATTGTGTAGAGTGGGAGTGAACGGGAAGGGGTTTGGGTCCATTGGGATTGTGTAGAGTGGGAGTGAACGGGAAGGGGTTTGGGTCCATTGGGATTGTGTACAGTGGGAGTGAACGGGAAGGGGTTTGGGTCCATTGGGATTGTGTACAGTGGGAGTGAACGGGAAGGGGTTTGGGTCCATTGGGATTGTGTAGAGTGGGAGTGAACGGGAAGGGGTTTGGGTCCATTGGGATTGTGTACAGTGGGAGTGAACGGGAAGGGGTTTGGGTCCATTGGGATTGTGCACAGTGGGAGTGAACGGGAAGGGGTTTGGGTCCATTGGGATTGTGCACAGTGGGAGTGAACGGGAAGGGGTTTGGGTCCATTGGGATTGTGTAGAGTGGGACTGAACGGGAAGGGGTTTGGGTCCATTGGGATTGTGTAGAGTGGGAGTGAACGGGAAGGGGTTTGGGTCCATTGGGATTGTGTAGAGTGGGAGTGAACGGGAAGGGGTTTGGGTCCATTGGGATTGTGTACAGTGGGAGTGAGCGGGAAGGGGTTTGGGTCCATTGGGATTGTGTACAGTGGGAGTGAACGGGAAGGGGTTTGGGTCCATTGGGATTGTGTAGAGTGGGAGTGAACGGGAAGGGGTTTGGGTCCAATTGGGATTGTGTACAGTGGGAGTGAACGGGAAGGGGTTTGGGTCCATTGGGATTGTGTACAGTGGGAGTGAACGGGAAGGGGTTTGGGTCCATTGGGATTGTGGACAGTGGGAGTGAACGGGAAGGGGTTTGGGTCCATTGGGATTGTGTAGAGTGGGAGTGAACGGGAAGGGGTTTGGGTCCATTGGGATTGTGTAGAGTGGGAGTGAACGGGAAGGGGTTTGGGTCCATTGGGATTGTGTAGAGTGGGAGTGAACGGGAAGGGGTTTGGGTCCATTGGGATTGTGTACAGTGGGAGTGAAGCGGGAAGGGGTTTGGGTCCATTGGGATTGTGTACAGTGGGAGTGAACGGGAAGGGGTTTGGGTCCATTGGGATTGTGTAGAGTGGGAGTGAACGGGAAGGGGTTTGGGTCCATTGGGATTGTGTACAGTGGGAGTGAACGGGAAGGGGTTTGGGTCCATTGGGATTGTGTACAGTGGGAGTGAACGGGAAGGGGTTTGGGTCCATTGGGATTGTGGACAGTGGGAGTGAACGGGAAGGGGTTTGGGTCCATTGGGATTGTGTACAGTGGGAGTGAACGGGAAGGGGTTTGGGTCCATTGGGATTGTGTAGAGTGGGAGTGAACGGGAAGGGGTTTGGGTCCATTGGGATTGTGCACAGTGGGAGTGAACGGGAAGGGGTTTGGGTCCATTGGGATTGTGTAGAGTGGGAGTGAACGGGAAGGGGTTTGGGTCCATTGGGATTGTGTAGAGTGGGAGTGAACGGGAAGGGGTTTGGGTCCATTGGGATTGTGCACAGTGGGAGTGAACGGGAAGGGGTTTGGGTCCATTGGGATTGTGTAGAGTGGGAGTGAACGGGAAGGGGTTTGGGTCCATTGGGATTGTGTACAGTGGGAGTGAACGGGAAGGGGTTTGGGTCCATTGGGATTGTGTACAGTGGGAGTGAACGGGAAGGGGTTTGGGTCCATTGGGATTGTGTAGCAGTGGGAGTGAACGGGAAGGGGTTTGGGTCCATTGGGATTGTGTACAGTGGGAGTGAACGGGAAGGGGTTTGGGTCCATTGGGATTGTGCACAGTGGGAGTGAACGGGAAGGGGTTTGGGTCCATTGGGATTGTGTACAGTGGGAGTGAACGGGAAGGGGTTTGGGTCCATTGGGATTGTGTACAGTGGGAGTGAACGGGAAGGGGTTTGGGCTCCATTGGGATTGTGTAGAGTGGGAGTGAACGGGAAGGGGTTTGGGTCCATTGGGATTGTGCACAGTGGGAGTGAACGGGAAGGGGTTTGGGTCCATTGGGATTGTGTAGAGTGGGAGTGAACGGGAAGGGGTTTGGGTCCATTGGGATTGTGTAGAGTGGGAGTGAACGGGAAGGGGTTTGGGTCCATTGGGATTGTGTACGTGGGAGTGAATGGGAAGGGGTTTGGGTCCATTGGGATTGTGTACAGTGGGAGTGAACGGGAAGGGGTTTGGGTCCATTGGGATTGTGTACAGTGGGAGTGAACGGGAAGGGGTTTGGGTCCATTGGGATTGTGCACAGTGGGAGTGAACGGGAAGGGGTTTGGGTCCATTGGGATTGTGTACAGTGGGAGTGAACGGGAAGGGGTTTGGGTCCATTGGGATTGTGTACAGTGGGAGTGAACGGGAAGGGGTTTGGGTCCATTGGGATTGTGTACAGTGGGAGTGAACGGGAAGGGGTTTGGGTCCATTGGGATTGTGTACAGTGGGAGTGAACGGGAAGGGGTTTGGGTCCATTGGGATTGTGTACAGTGGGAGTGAACGGGAAGGGGTTTGGGTCCATTGGGATTGTGTACAGTGGGAGTGAACGGGAAGGGGTTTGGGTCCATTGGGATTGTGTACAGTGGGAGTGAACGGGAAGGGGTTTGGGTCCATTGGGATTGTGTACAGTGGGAGTGAACGGGAAGGGGTTTGGGTCCATTGGGATTGTGTACAGTGGGAGTGAACGGGAAGGGGTTTGGGTCCATTGGGATTGTGTAGAGTGGGAGTGAACGGGAAGGGGTTTGGGTCCATTGGGATTGTGTACAGTGGGAGTGAACGGGAAGGGGTTTGGGTCCATTGGGATTGTGTACAGTGGGAGTGAACGGGAAGGGGTTTGGGTCCATTGGGATTGTGTACAGTGGGAGTGAACGGGAAGGGGTTTGGGTCCATTGGGATTGTGTACAGTGGGAGTGAACGGGAAGGGGTTTGGGTCCATTGGGATTGTGTACAGTGGGAGTGAACGGGAAGGGGTTTGGGTCCATTGGGATTGTGTACAGTGGGAGTGAACGGGAAGGGGTTTGGGTCCATTGGGATTGTGTACAGTGGGAGTGAACGGGAAGGGGTTTGGGTCCATTGGGATTGTGCACAGTGGGAGTGAACGGGAAGGGGTTTGGGTCCATTGGGATTGTGTAGAGTGGGAGTGAACGGGAAGGGGTTTGGGTCCATTGGGATTGTGTACAGTGGGAGTGAACGGGAAGGGGTTTGGGTCCATTGGGATTGTGTACAGTGGGAGTGAACGGGAAGGGGTTTGGGTCCATTGGGATTGTGTACAGTGGGAGTGAACGGGAAGGGGTTTGGGTCCATTGGGATTGTGTACAGTGGGAGTGAACGGGAAGGGGTTTGG
>NW_024055734.1:1226245-1249013 GCF_902713615.1 Scyliorhinus canicula
CCACCGGGGCGAGAAGCCCTTCAAGTGCCCGCTCTGCGCCAAGGGCTTCACCAAGTCCTCCACCCTGGCCCAGCACCGCAGCACCCACAGCCTGGAGCGGCCCCACAAGTGCCCCGTGTGCGGCCGCGGCTTCTCCCGCGCCTCGGTGCTGGGCCGCCACCAGCTGGTCCACGCCGCCTGGAAGGGGCCGCGGGTCTGCGCCGACTGCGGCGGCCACTTCCGCAACTCGCAGGGCTTCCACGGGCACCGGTGCCCGCCCGGGGCGGGAGGGGGGACGGCTGCGCCCAGCTGATTGCCCGCCCCTCCCTCCCTCCCTCCTTCCCTTCTCCACCTCCCCCACCTAGCTTGGATCCCCCCCCACCAATGATTTGTTAAGAAAATGTTATCGTATCAAACAGAAGTAAAAAGTTGTAAAATAATCTGCGCTTGCTCTTTCACTCTTTCTTTCTCTCTCGTTCTCTCCACATGGCCTGCTCGAGTGTCTATTCACATCTTTGGACATGAGGGGCAATTTAACACGGCCAATCCACCTAACCTGCACATCTTTGGACACTAAGGGACAATTTAACACGGCCAATCCACCTAACCTGCACATCTTTGGACACTAAGGGACATTGTTGTATCTTCGGATTTGTGAAGTTTTATTCAATTTACAGTTGCCGGTTGTTGTTGAGACATTGCTGAAACTCAAGTTAAAAACTTGTCAGGTGCAAATAAGAATTGTTTTATTTGAAGTTCATTGGTTACAACTTGAATTTCATTTAAAGGTAGTTTGTAGACAATTTGATTTTCTTCAAAGAATCACAGGAATTATCTTCTGAGACAACAGCCTGAACACAACTTTAAAAGTCAAAGGCTGAAGTCAAAGTCTGAAAATGAAATAGGAATACAGAACTCTTTTCTAAATCCCTTCCTTTACTTTCTCTCTCTCTCTGTCTTTCTGTCTAAAATGGTGGCCAAATCATCCATGGATATACTCTTTCATATCTGTCTTAAGCGATCCGATCACACCCCAATATAATCCTAATTGGTTTAAGCTATATTCAAAACACATTTGATTTGATAACAAGCCATCCATCCTCCCAATGCAACGCCACTTCCAATTGTTGCTTATCTGCAACAATTAAGACGTTAGTCATCTCATCATAAACTGTTTTTTGACACAGTCTAAAATGTTTCGGCTTGCATACGTTATGGAATGTGGTTCAGGCTGTTATCACAAGTGGCTTTTGAATCAGAACAATGGAGCCTTTAATGATCCCACTTTACAGCCCATGGGATTTAGCCCCTGTCCTTGAAAGAATGTGATGTTTTTATCAGTGGTTCTGTTTTTCCCCAAACTCATGTCTGAGTTTGGAAGTTGTATGTTTCTTTCATTTTAAAACTGGGATTTAATATTGCCTTCTTACCTATATTAAGTGTATTTAAAATACCTGACTTCTACAGACATTTAACACGGCCAATCCACCTAACCTGTACATCTTTGGGCACTAAGGGTAATTTAACACGGCCAATCCCCCTAACCTGTACATCTTTGGACACTGAGGGACAATTTAACACGGCCAATCCACCTAACCTGCACATCTTTGGACACTAAGGGACAATTTAACACGGCCAATCCACCTAACCTGTACATCTTTGGACGCTAAGGGACAATTTAACACGGCCAATCCACCTAACCTGCACATCTTTGGACACTAAGGGACAATTTAACACGGCCAATCCCCCTAACCTGTCCATCTTTGGGCACTAAGGGACAATTTAACACGGCCAATCCCCCTAACCTGCACGTCAGCACAGTGGTTAGCACTGTTGCTTCTCAGCGGCAGGGTCACTGCCTGTGTGCTGAGTCTGCACGTTCCCCCCCCCCCCCCGGCCCCCCTCCCCGTGTCTGCGTGGGTTTCCTCCGGGTGCTCCGGTTTCCTCCCACAAGTCCCGAAAGACGTGCTGTCAGGTGGATTGGCCGTGTTAAATTATCCTTGGCGTCCAAAAAAGAACGTTAGGTGGGGTTGCTGGGTTGAAGTAGGGCGTGCTGTTTCCCAGGGCCGGTGCAGACTCGATGGGCCGAATAGCCTCCTTCTGCACGGCATTGAATTGCTAATTTGCGACTCGTGTTCCAACAGCATTTGATTGTCAATTACAAGCCCCCACTCTCGCTCCTCTTTCGATTTTTCATCTCCTCTCGGAGCGTCCCCTTTTCAACCTGCTTCACAATTGAATTTCTACCCTCGATATGCACATTTTCCTCCTTGAATTCGCTCCTCGAGTCACCCGGGGAGCTATGGCAGGATTCGGAGTGAAGCGATTTGGGGGATTTTCAAACAATCAACTTCCCGTCAGACGTCTGCCATTCCATAAGACCATAAGACATAGGAGTGGAAGTAAGGCCATTCGGCCCATCGAGTCCACTCCGCCATTCAATCATGGCTGATGGGCATTTCAACTCCACCTACCAGCATTCTCCCCGTAGCCCTTGATTCCTCGCGACATCGAGAATTTATCTATCTCTGCCTTGAAGCCATTTAGCGTCCCGGCCTCCACTGCACTCCGCGGCAATGAATTCCACAGGCCCACCACTCTCTGGCTGAAGAAATGTCTCCGCATTTCTGTTCTGAATTTACCCCCTCTAATTCTAAGGCTGTGCCCACGGGTCCTCGTCTCCTCGCCTAACGGAAACAGTTTCCTTGCGTCCATCCTTTCTAAGCCATGTATTATCTTGTAAGTTTCTATTAGATCTCCCCTTAACCTACTCCAATGAATACAATCCCAGGATCCTCAGCCGTTCATCATATGTTAGACCCGCCATTCCAGGGATCATCCGTGTGAATCTCCGCTGGACACGCTCCAGTGCCAGTATGTCCTTCCTGAGATGTGGGGCCCAAAACTGGACACCGTACTCCAAATGGGGCCTAACCAGAGCCTTATAAAGGCTCAGTAGCACATCGCTGCTTTTATATTCCAACCCTCTTGAGATAAATGACAACATAGCATTCGCTTTCTTAATCACGGATTCAACCTGCATGTTTACCTTTAGGGAATCCTCGACTAGCACTCCCAGATCCCTCTGTACTTTGGCTTTATGAATTTCACCGTTTAGAAAGTAGTCTATGCTTGGATTCTTTTTTCCAAAGTGCAAGACCTCACATTTTCTCACGTTGAAATGCTTCAGCCATTTCCTGCACCACTCTCCCAAACTGTCTAGATCCTTCTGCAGCCTCCCCACTTCCTCAGCACTACCTGCCTGACCACCTAACTTCGTATCATCGGCAAACTTCGCTAGAATGCCCCCAGTCCCTTCATCCAGATCATTAATATATATGGTGAACAGCTGCGGCCCCAACACTGAACCCTGTGGGACACCGCTGGTCACCGGCTGCCATCCCGAAAAAGAACCTTTTATCCCAACTCTCTGCCTTCTGTCAGACAGCCAATCCTCAACCCATGCCAGTACCTCACCTCGAACACCATGGGCCCTCACCTTACTCAGCAGCCTCCTGTGTGGCACCTTATCAAAGGCCTTTTGGAAATCCAGATAGACCACATCCACTGGGTTTCCCTGGTCGAACCTACTTGTCACCTCCTCAAAGAATTCTAACAGGTTCGTCAGGCACGACCTCCCCTTACTAAATCCATGTTGACTTGTTCTAAATTCTTTGGGAACCAACTTCCTGTTTTTGCATCTTTCCCTGCTGCCAGTTAACTTTTTTTTTTAGAAACTGCTGAGGTTGGGACTGTGCACGGTGCTCCGAGTGTGGGTCTAACTGAGGGATACGGAGACCGGGACTGTGCACGGTGCTCCGAGTGTGGGTCTGACCGAGGGATACGGAGACCGGGACTGTGCACGGTGCTCCGAGTGTGGGTCTAACCGAGGGATACGGAGACCGGGACTGTGCACGGTGCTCCGAGTGTGGGTCTAACGAGGGATACGGAGACCGGGACTGTGCACGGTGCTCCGAGTGTGGGTCTGACCGAGGGATACGGAGACCGGGACTGTGCACGGTGCTCCGAGTGTGGGTCTGACTGAGGGATACGGAGACCGGGACTGTGCACGGTGCTCCGAGTGTGGGTCTGACCGAGGGATACGGAGACCGGGACTGTGCACGGTGCTCCGAGTGTGGGTCTGACCGAGGGATACGGAGACCGGGACTGTGCACGGTGCTCCGAGTGTGGGTCTAACCGAGGGATACGGAGACCGGGACTGTGCACGGTGCTCCGAGTGTGGGTCTAACCGAGGGATACGGAGACCGGGACTGTGCACGGTGCTCCGAGTGTGGGTCTACCGAGGGATACGGAGACCGGGACTGTGCACGGTGCTCCGAGTGTGGGTCTGACCGAGGGATACGGAGACCGGGACTGTGCACGGTGCTCCGAGTGTGGGTCTGACCGAGGGATACGGAGACCGGGACTGTGCACGGTGCTCCGAGTGTGGGTCTACCGAGGGATACGGAGACCGGGACTGTGCACGGTGCTCCGAGTGTGGGTCTGACCGAGGGATACGGAGACCGGGACTGTGCACGGTGCTCCGAGTGTGGGTCTGACCGAGGGATACGGAGACCGGGACTGTGCACGGTGCTCCGAGTGTGGGTCTAACCGAGGGATACGGAGACCGGGACTGTGCACGGTGCTCCGGTGTGGGTCTGACCGAGGGATACGGAGACCGGGACAGTGCACGGTGCTCCGAGTGAGGGTCTAACCGAGGGATACGGAGACCGGGACTGTGCACGGTGCTCCGAGTGTGGGTCTAACCGAGGGATACAGAGACCGGGACTGTGCACGGTGCTCCGAGTGAGGGTCTAACCGAGGGATACGGAGACCGGGACTGTGCACGGTGCTCCGAGTGTGGGTCTGACCGAGGGATACGAAGAGCGGGACTGTGCACGGTGCTCCCAGTATGGGTCTGATCGAGGGATACGGAGACCGGGACTGTGCACGGTGCTCCGAGTGTGGGTCTAACCGAGGGACAGAGAGACCGGGACTGTGCACGGTGCTCCGAGTGTGGGTCTAACCGAGGGATACGGAGACCGGGACTGTGCACGGTGCTCCGAGTGTGGGTCTGACCGAGGGATACGGAGACCGGGACTGTGCACGGTGCTCCGAGTGTGGGTCTAACCGAGGGATACGGAGACCGGGACTGTGCACGGTGCTCCGAGTGTGGGTCTGACCGAGGGATACCGAGACCGGGACTGTGCACGGTGCTCCGAGTGTGGGTCTAACCGAGGGATACGGAGACCGGGACTGTGCACGGTGCTCCGAGTGTGCGTCTGATCGAGAGATAGGGAGACCGGGACTGTGCACGGTGCTCCGAGTGTGGGTCTGACTGAGGGATACGGAGACCGGGACTGTGCACGGTGCTCCGAGTGCAGGTCTGACCAGGGATACGGAGACCGGGACTGTGCACGGTGCTCCGAGTGTGGGTCTGACTGAGGGATAGGGAGACCGGGACTGTGCACGGTGCTCTGAGTGTGGGTCTAACCGAGGGATACGGAGACCGGGACTGTGCACGGTGCTCCGAGTGTGGGTCTACCCAAGTGATACGGAGACCGGGACTGTGCACGGTGCTCTGAGTGTGGGTCTAACCGAGGGATAGCGGAGACCGGGACTGTGCACGGTGCTCCGAGTGTGGGTCTAACCGAGGGATACGGAGACTGGGACTGTGCACGGTGCTCCGAGTGTGGGTCTGACCGAGGGATACGGAGACCGGGACTGTGCACGGTGCTTCGAGTGTGGGTCTGAGCGAGGGATTACGGAGACCGGGACTGTGCATGGTGCTCCGAGTGTGGGTCTGACCGAGGGATACGGAGACCAGGACTGTGCATGGTGCTCCGAGTGTGGGTCTAACCGAGGGATACGGATTCCGGGACTGTGCACGGTGCTCCGAGTGTGGGTCTGACCGAGGGATACGGAGACCGGGACTGTGCACGGTGCTCCGAGTGTGGGTCTAACCGAGGGATACGGAGACCGGGACTGTGCACGGTGCTCCGAGTGTGGGTCTATCCGAGGGATACGGAGACCGGGACTGTGCACGGTGCTCGGAGTGTGGGTCTGACCGAGGGATACGGAGACCGGGACTGTGCACGGTGCTCCGAGTGCGGGTCTGACCGAGGGATACGGAGACCGGGACTGTGCACGGTGCTCCGAGTGTGGGTCTAACCGAGGGATACGGAGACCGGGACTGTGCACGGTGCTCCGAGTGTGGGTCTGACCGAGGGATACGGAGACCGGGACTGTGCACGGTGCTCCGAGTGTGGGTCTAACCGAGGGATACGGAGACCGGGGACTGTGCACAGTGCTCCGAGTGTGGGTCTAACCGAGGGATACGGAGACGGGGACTGTGCACGGTGCTCCGAGTGTGGGTCTCACCGAGGGACAGGGAGACCGGGACTGTGCACTGTGCTCCGAGTGTGGGTCTAACCGAGGGATACGGAGACCGGGACTGTGCACGGTGCTCCGAGTGTGGGTCTAACGGAGGGATACGGAGACCGGGACTGTGCACGGTGCTCCGAGTGTGGGTCTGACCGAGGGATACGGAGACCGGGACTGTGCACGGTGCTCCGAGTGTGGGTCTAACCGAGGGATACGGAGACCGGGACTGTGCACGGTGCTCCGAGTGTGGGTCTGACCGAGGGATACGGAGACCGGGACTGTGCACGGTGCTCCGAGTGTGGGTCTGACCGAGGGATACGGAGACCGGGACTGTGCACGGTGCTCCGAGTGTGGGTCTGACCGAGGGATACGGAGACCGGGACTGTGCACGGTGCTCCGAGTGTGGGTCTGACCGAGGGATACGGAGACCGGGACTGTGCACGGTGCTCCGAGTGTGGGTCTGACCGAGGGATACGGAGACCGGGACTGTGCACGGTGCTCCGAGTGTGGGTCTGACCGAGGGATACGGAGACCGGGACTGTGCACGGTGCTCCGAGTGTGGGTCTAACCGAGGGATACGGAGACCGGGACTGTGCACGGTGCTCCGAGTGTGGGTCTGACCGAGGGATACGGAGACCGGGACTGTGCACGGTGCTCCGAGTGTGGGTCTGACCGAGGGATACGGAGACCGGGACTGTGCACGGTGGTCCGAGTGTGGGTCTGACCGAGGGATACGGAGACCGGGACTGTGCACGGTGCTCCGAGTGTGGGTCTAACCGAGGGATAGGCGACCGGGACTGTGCACGGTGCTCCGAGTGTGGGTCTGACCGAGGGATACGGAGACCGGGACTGTGCACGGTGCTCCGAGTGTGGGTCTAACCGAGGGATACGGAGACCGGGACTGTGCACGGTGCTCCGAGTGTGGGTCTGACCGAGGGATACGGAGACCGGGACTGTGCACGGTGCTCCGAGTGTGGGTCTGACCGAGGGATACAGAGACCGGGACTGTGCACGGTGCTCCGAGTGTGGGTGTAACTGAGGGATACGGAGACTGGAACTGTGCACGGTGCTCCGAGTGTGGGTCTGACCGAGGGATACGGAGACCGGGACTGTGCACGGTGCTCCGAGTGTGGGTCTGACCGAGGGATACAGAGACCGGGACTGTGCACGGTGCTCCGAGTGTGGGTCTGACCGAGGGATACGGAGACCGGGACTGTGCACGGTGCTCCGAGTGTGGGTCTGACCGAGGGATACGGAGACCGGGACTGTGCACGGTGCTCCGAGTGTGGGTCTGACCGAGGGATACGGAGACCGGGACTGTGCACGGTGCTCCGAGTGTGGGTCTGACCGAGGGATACGGAGACCGGGACTGTGCACGGTGCTCCGAGTGTGGGTCTAACCGAGGGATACGGAGACCGGGACTGTGCACGGTGCTCCGAGTGTGGGTCTACCGAGGGATACGGAGACCGGGACTGTGCACGGTGCTCCGAGTGTGGGTCTGACCGAGGGATACGGAGACCGGGACTGTGCACGGTGCTCCGAGTGTGGGTCTGACCGAGGGATACGGAGACCGGGACTGTGCACGGTGCTCCGAGTGTGGGTCTGACCGAGGGATACGGAGACCGGGACTGTGCACGGTGCTCCGAGTGTGGGTCTGACCGAGGGATACGGAGACCGGGACTGTGCACGGTGCTCCGAGTGTGGGTCTGACCGAGGGATACGGAGACCGGGACTGTGCACGGTGCTCCGAGTGTGGGTCTAACCGAGGGATACGGAGACCGGGACTGTGCACGGTGCTCCGAGTGTGGGTCTGACTGAGGGATACGGAGACCGGGACTGTGCACGGTGCTCCGAGTGTGGGTCTGACCGAGGGATACGGAGACCGGGACTGTGCACGGTGCTCCGAGTGTGGGTCTGACCGAGGGATACGGAGACCGGGACTGTGCACGGTGCTCCGAGTGTGGGTCTGACCGAGGGATACGGGAGACCGGGACTGTGCACGGTGCTCCGAGTGTGGGTCTAACCGAGGGATACGGAGACCGGGACTGTGCACGGTGCTCCGAGTGTGGGTCTGACCGAGGGATACGGAGACCGGGACTGTGCACGGTGCTCCGAGTGTGGGTCTGACCGAGGGATACGGAGACCGGGACTGTGCACGGTGCTCCGAGTGTGGGTCTAACCGAGGGATACGGAGACCGGGAACTGTGCACGGTGCTCCGAGTGTGGGTCTGACCGAGGGATACGGAGACCGGGACTGTGCACGGTGCTCCGAGTGTGGGTCTGACCGAGGGATACAGGAGACCGGGACTGTGCACGGTGCTCCGAGTGTGGGTCTGAACCGAGGGATACGGAGACCGGGACTGTGCACGGTGCTCCGAGTGTGGGTCTGACCGAGGGATACGGAGACCGGGACATGTGCACGGTGCTCCGAGTGTGGGTCTGACCGAGGGATACGGAGACCGGGACTGTGCACGGTGCTCCGAGTGTGGGTCTACCGAGGGATACGGAGACCGGGACTGTGCACGGTGCTCCGAGTGTGGGTCTGACCGAGGGATACGGAGACCGGGACTGTGCACGGTGCTCCGAGTGTGGGTCTGACCGAGGTATACGGAGACCGGGACTGCGCACGGTGCTCCGAGTGTGGGTCTGACCGAGGAGATACGGAGACCGGGACTGTGCATGGTGCTCCGAGTGTGGGTCTAACCGAGGGCTACGGAGACCGGGACTGTGCACGGTGCTCCGAGTGTGGGTCTGACCGAGGGATACGGAGACCAGGACTGTGCACGGTGCTCCGAGTGTGGGTCTACCCGAGTGATACGGAGACCGGGACTGTGCACGGTGCTCCGAGTGTGGGTCTGACCGATGGATACGGAGACCGGGACTGTGCACGGTGCTCCGAGTGTGGGTCTAACCGAGGGATACGGAGACCGGGACTGTGCACGGTGCTCCGAGTGTGGGTCTGACCGAGGGATACGGAGACCGGGACTGTGCACGGTGCTCCGAGTGTGGGTCTAACCGAGGGATAGGGAGACCGGGACTGTGCACGGTGCTCCGAGTGTGGGTCTAACCGAGGGATAGGGAGACCGGGACTGTGCACGGTGCTCCGAGTGTGGGTCTAACCGAGGGATACGGAGACCGGGACTGTGCACGGTGCTCCGAGTGTGGGTCTAACGGAGGGATACGGAGACCGGAACTGTGCACGGTGCTCCGAGTGTGGGTCTGACTGAAGGATACGGAGACCGGGACTGTGCACGGTGCTCCGAGTGCGGGTCTGACCCAGGGATACGGAGACCGGGTCTGTGCACGGTGCTCCGAGTGTGGGTCTGACTGAGGGATAGGGAGACCAGGACTGTGCACGGTGCTCCGAGTGTGGGTCTACCCGAGTGATACGGAGACCGGGACTGTGCACGGTGCTCCGAGTGTGGGTCTAACGGAGGGATAGGGCGACCGGGACTGTGCACGGTGCTCCGAGTGTGGGACTGACCGAGGGATACGGAGACCGGGACTGTGCACAGTGCTCCGAGTGTGGGTCTGACCGAGGGATACGGAGACCGGGACTGTGCACGGTGCTCCGAGTGTGGGTCTAACCGAGGGATAGGGCGACCGGGACTGTGCACGGTGCTCCGCGTGTGGGTCTGACCGAGGGATATGGAGACCGGGACTGTGCACGGTGCGCCGCTTGTGGGTCTGACCGAGGGATACCGAGACCGGGACTGTGCACGGTGCTCCGAGTGTGGGTCTAACTGAGGGATATGGAGACCGGGACTGTGCACGGTGCTCCGAGTGTGGGTCTGAGGGATACGGAGACCGGGACTGTGCACGGTGCTCCGAGTGTGTGTCTGACCGAGGGATACGGAGACCGGGACTGTGCACGGTGCTTCGAGTGTGGGTCTGACCCAGGAATACGGAGACCGGGACTGTGCACGGTGCTCCGAGTGTGGGTCTGACCGAGGGATAAGGAGGCTGTGACTGTGCACGGTAGTCCGTGTGGGTCTATCCGAGGGATATAGAGACCGGGACTGTGCACGGAGCTCCGAGTGTGGGTCTAACCCAGGGATACGGAGACCGGGACTGTGCACGGTGCTCCGAGTGTGGGTCTAACCGAGGGATATAGAGACCGGGACTGTGCACGGTGCTCCGAGAGTGGGTCTGACCGAGGGATACTGAGAGCGGGACTGTGCACGGTGCTCCGAGTCCCCTCCCACCCATCCCCCACTCAAATGGCTTGTTTGAAGCGCCCCCAGCCCCCACATTTCCATGCAGCGCACTAGTTGCTCGCTTTGCAAGAAAGTTCCTCCCATCTCTTCTTCCACCCCAACCCCACCCCGTTAAATCCGTCCCCCTTCTCTGGTCCTCTTCCAGCGGGGCATCTCTCTTGCCCTCCCCCTTAGGGTAGCAGGGTAGCATGGTGGTTAGCATAAATGCTTCACAGCTCCAGGGTCCCAGGTTCGATTCCCGGCTTGGTCACTGTCTGTGTGGAGTCTGCACGTCCTCCCCGTGTGTGCGTGGGTTTCCTCCGGGTCCTCCGGTTTCCTCCCACAGTCCAAAGATGTGCGGGTTAGGTGGATTGGCCATGCTAAATTGCCCGTAGTGTCCTAATAAAAGTAAAGTTAAGGGGGGGGTTGTTGGGTTACGGGTATAGGGTGGATACGTGGGTTTGAGTAGGGTGATCATGGCTCGGCACAACATTGAGGGCCGAAGGGCTTGTTCTGTGCTGTACTGTTCTATGTTCTATGTCCTCCTCTACCCTCTTCAGAAACCCCCCAAAAATCACTGTACACCACACCGCTCCCCAAATCTTCCACCTTCCCATCTGTCGAGACCACCTCCATGAACGGACCTTCCTCATTCCCAGAACCTGCCCGCGTCTCCTCCAACACATCCTTCCTAAAGTGTGGCTCCCGAGAACAGAGGGGGGGGGGGGTTGTGATACTCCTAAAGGAATGATACACCCCCACCCACCCGGACTACAGGGGGTTGAGTTAGGAGATTACACAAAGGAGGCCAGTTTTCGCTCGCATTTCCACGGTTCAGAGGTGATCTAATCCAAGTCTTCAAAAAAGGTATCGCCACATAAAGACAGTGTGGAGGAAGATAAACTATTTGGACTGGTTGGAGATGCTAAAACCAGGGGGGGGGGGGGGGGGTGGGGAGTGGGGGTGGAAAGGAAAAATCTTAGAAAACATCAGGCCAGGGCATTCAGGATTTATTCAGAAGAACTCCTTCACCTGTAGGGTGGGAAAGGTTTGGAACTGTCTCCCACGAAGAGCAGGTGAAGCTCAAAAGTTACATTTCAAATCCAGGATCGGTAAGATTTTGGTGAAACGAAGATATTAAGGAATATGGACCAACAGCAGATATTTGGCCACAGATCAGGCGTGACGGTGAGACGGGCAAGGGGCCGAATGGCCTGACCTTCGTACACAAGATACTACCCCACCAGCTTCCCTCTGCCCCAGCACCTCCTTCAGAATTGTACCTTTTAATGAAACGAAAACCATCTCCTCGCGATAACGAATCACTTTCGCTGCACGAAAACCCTGATTCCACTTGCTTTCCCGCTCCACCAGATGGCCTGTCAATGTTATTTATTCATGCAGGCATTTATTTAATAAGTAAAACATTGAACACAGGCCAAGGTGCCCGTCAGGGGCAAGCATCAGAACCATGCCAAACTTGCCCCCCCCCCACCCCCATCCCCGCTCAGAAAGGAAATAGGAAACATTCAATTAGTTGCTCCTGCTTCCACTTGCTTACCCGCTCCACCAGATTGCCTGTGAATTTATTTATTTATTTATTTAATAAAACATTGAACACAGGCCAAGGTGCCCATCAGGGGCAAGCATCAGAACCCACCCCACCCCCTCAGAAAGGAAATAGGAGACATGAAATTAGTTGTTCCTGCTTCCACTTGCTTGCCCGCTCCACCAGATTGCCTGTGAATTTTATCTATTTATTTATGTATTCATTTAATAAAACATTGAACACAGGCCAAGGTGCCCATCAGGGGCAAGCATCAGAACCCACCCCACCCCCTCAGAAAGGAAATAGGAAACATGAAATTAGTTGTTCCTGCTTCCACTTGCTTGCCCGCTCCACCAGATTGCCTGTGAATTTTATCTATTTATTTATGTATTTATTTAATAAAACATTGAACTCAGGCCAAGGTGCCCGTCAGGGGCAAGCATCAGAACCCACCCCACCCCCTCAGAAAGGAAATAGGAGACATGAAATTAGTTGCTCCTGCTTCCACTTACTTGCTTGCTCCACCGGATGGCCTGTGAGTTTTATTTACTTATTTATGGATTTATTTAATAAAACATTGAACACAGGCCAAGGTGCCCATTAGGGGCAAGCATCAGAACCCACCCCCGCCCCCTCAGAAAGGAAATAGGAGACATGAAATTAGTTGCTCCTGCTTCCACTTGCTTGCCCGCTCCACCAGATTGCCTGTGAATTTTATCTATTTATTTATGTATTCATTTAATAAAACATTGAACACAGGCCAAGGTGCCCGTCAGGGGCAAGCATCAGAACCCACCCCCGCCCCCTCAGAAAGGAAATAGGAGACATGAAATTAGTTGCTCCTGCTTCCACTTGCTTGCCCGCTCCACCAGATTGCCTGTGAATTTTATCTATTTATTTATGTATTCATTTAATAAAACATTGAACACAGGCCAAGGTGCCCATCAGGGGCAAGCATCAGAACCCACCCCCGCCCCCTCAGAAAGGAAATAGGAAACATGAAATTAGTTGCTCCTGCTTCCACTTGCTTGCCCGCTCCACCAGATTGCCTGTGAATTTTATCTATTTATTTATGTATTCATTTAATAAAACATTGAACACAGGCCAAGGTGCCCGTCAGGGGCAAGCATCAGAACCCACCCCCGCCCCCTCAGAAAGGAAATAGGAGACATGAAATTAGTTGCTCCTGCTTCCACTTGCTTGCCCGCTCCACCGGATGGCCTGTGAATTTTATTTACTTATTTATGGATTTATTTAATAAAACATTGAACACAGGCCAAGGTGCCCGTCAGGGGCAAGCATCATAACCATGCCAAACTTGCCCCCCCCCCCCCCCCCCCGCAATAGAAAGGAAATAGGAAACATGAAATTAGTTGCTATCAAAAATCTCTTTTAATGAAGCCTAGTACATCGCCTGGCGACACGCGCGTGCATGGACGCGGACGGGAATCCATGCAGAGAGCGAGCCTGGCTGATGGGGGGGGGGGGGGAAAGGGGGAAAGAGAGAGGTGATGGGAGGATCGTGGCACGAGTGAGAGAGAGAGAGAGGGAGAAAGAGAGGAGAGCTCAAGCCGCCTCCTCATCGTCCTCCTCCTCGAACTCGCCCTCCTCCTCCGCCGTGGCGTCCTGGTACTGCTGGTACTCGGAGACCAGATCGTTCATGTTGCTCTCGGCCTCTGTGAACTCCATCTCGTCCATGCCCTCGCCCGTGTACCAGTGGAGGAAGGCCTTGCGCCGGAACATGGCGGTGAACTGCTCGGAGATGCGCTTGAAGAGCTCCTGGATGGCGGTGCTGTTGCCGATGAAGGTGGCGGACATCTTGAGGCCCCGGGGCGGGATGTCGCAGACGGCCGTCTTGACGTTGTTGGGGATCCACTCCACGAAGTAGCTGCTGTTCTTGTTCTGCACGTTGAGCATCTGCTCGTCCACCTCCTTCATGGACATGCGGCCGCGAAAGATGGCGGCCACGGTGAGGTAGCGCCCGTGCCGCGGGTCGCAGGCCGCCATCATGTTCTTGGCGTCAAACATCTGCTGGGTCAGCTCGGGCACGGTGAGGGAGCTGTACTGCTGGCTGCCCCGGCTGGTCAGGGGGGCAAAGCCGGGCATGAAGAAGTGGAGACGGGGGAAGGGCACCATGTTGACCGCCAGCTTGCGCAGGTCGGCGTTGAGCTGGCCGGGGAAGCGGAGGCAGGTGGTGACGCCGCTCATGGTGGCCGAGACCAGGTGGTTGAGGTCGCCGTAGGTGGGGGTGGTCAGCTTGAGGGTGCGGAAGCAGATGTCGTAGAGGGCCTCGTTGTCGATGCAGAAGGTCTCGTCCGTGTTCTCCACCAGCTGGTGGACGGACAGGGTGGCGTTGTAGGGCTCCACCACCGTGTCGGACACCTTGGGCGAGGGCACTACGCTGAAGGTGTTCATGATCCGGTCCGGGTACTCCTCGCGGATCTTGCTGATCATCAGGGTGCCCATGCCCGAGCCCGTGCCCCCGCCCAGCGAGTGGGTGAGCTGGAAACCCTGCAGACAGTCACAGCTCTCGGCCTCCTTCCTCACCACGTCCAGCACCGAGTCGACCAGCTCAGCCCCCTCCGTGTAGTGGCCCTTTGCCCAATTATTTCCAGCACCACTCTGACCTGTGTGTGGGGGGGGGGGGGCGGAAAAGGGAAATTGTAAGACATAGGAGCAAAATTAGGCCACTCGGCCCATCGCTCGCCATTCCCCACATAAGAACAAAGAAAGGTACAGCACAGGAACAGGCCCTTCGGCCCTCCAAGCCCGTGCCGACCATGCTGCCCGTCTGAACTACAATCTTCTTCACTTCCTGGGGTCCGTATCCCTCTATTCCCATCCTATTCATGTATTTGTCAAGATGCCCCTTAAACGTCACTATCGTCCCGGCTTCCACCACCTCCTCCGGCAGCGAGTTCCAGGCACCCACTACCCTCTGTGGAAAAATCTTGCCTCGTACATCACCTCTAAACCTTGCCCCTCGCACCTTAAACCTATGCCCCCCTAGTAATTGACCCCTCTACCCTTCTGAAAAAGACTCTGACGATCCACTCTGTATACGCCCCTCATAATTTTGTAGACCTCTATCAGGTCGCCCCTCAACCTCCGTCGTTCCAGTGAGAACAAACCGAGTTTATTCAACCTCTCCTCATAGCTAATGCCCTCCATACCAGGCAACATCCTGGTCAATCTCGTCTGCACCCTCTCTAAAGCCTCCACATCCTTCTGGTAGTGTGGCGACCCAGAATTGAACACTATACTCCCAAGTGTGGCCTAACTAAGGTTCTATACAGCTGCAACATGACTTGCCAATTCTTATACTCAATGCCCCGGCCAATGAAGGCAAGCATGCCGTCTGCCTTCTTGACCACCTTCTCCACCGGTAGGCCTCCTCCTGCTCCTATCTTCAATGTACCGATGTAACCTCTGACCCCCTTATTAATCAAGAACCTATCGATCTCTGCCTTAAAGACTCTCAGTGATTTGGCCTCCACAGCCTTCTGCGGCAAAGAGTTCCACAGATTCACCCCCCTCTGGCTGAAGAAATTCCTCCTCATCTCTGTTTCAAAGGATCGTCCCTTCAGTCTGAGATGGTGAATCCTCTGCTTCTAGTTTTTCCTACAAGTGGAAACATCCTCTCCGTGTCCACTCTATCCCAGGCCTCGCTGTATCCTGTACGTTTCAATCAGATCCCCCCTCATCCTTCTAAACTCCAACGAGTACAGTCCTCGACCGTTCCTCGTACGACAAGCTCTTCATTCCAGGGATCGTTCTTGTGAACCTCCCTCTGGACCCTTTCCAAGGCCCCAGCACATCCTTCCTTAGATACGGGGCCCCAAACTGCTCACAATGCTCCAAATGGGGTCTGACCAGAGCCTCAGAAGTACATCCCTGCTCTTGTATTCCAGCCCTCTCGACATGAACGCTAACATTGCATTTGCCTTCCTAACTGCCGACTGAACCTGCACGTTAACCTTCAGAGAATCGTGAACAAGGACTCCCAAGTCCCTTTGTGCTTCTGATTTCCGAAGCATTTCCCCATTTAGAAAATAGTCTGTGCCTAAATTCCTCCTTCCAAACCTCTCACTTTTCCACGTTGTATTGACTGCAAGAGACTCATCGATCACAAAGCTGAAAGGTGGGTGGTTATTGAACCCCACACGACAACGCTATTCGGCCCATCAAGTCTGTACTGATCCTCTGAAACACCAGCCTGCTTACCCGCAACACCACCCCCCCCCCCCCCCCCCCCCCCCCCCCCACACCACCCACCCAGTCCCGTCTCGTCAACCCACCCAAACATACACATCTCTGGACGACAAGGGGTCATTTGGCGTGACTTTAGAGGATTGTAAAGAGATAGGGAGGGATTTGAACAGGAGGATGAGAATTGTCGGGGCTGGAGGAGGTTACAGAGATAGGGAGGGAGGGATTTGAACAGGAGGATGGGAATTGTAGGGGCTGGAGGAGGTTACAGAGATAGGGAGGGAGGAGGGAGGGATTTGAACAGGAGGATGAGAATTGTAGGGGCTGGAGGAGGTTACAGAGATAGTGAGGGAGGGAGGGATTTGAACAGGAGGATGAGGATTGTAGGGGCTGGAGGAGGTTACAGAGATAGGGAGGGAGGGATTTGAACAGGAGGATGAGAATTGTAGGGGTTGGAGGAGGTTACAGAGATAGGGAGGGAGGGATTTGAACAGGGGGATGAGAATTGTAGGGGCTGGAGGAGGTTACAGAGATAGGGAGGGAGGGATTTGAACAGGAGGATGAGAATTGTAGGGGATGGAGGAGGTTACAGAGATAGGGAGGGAGGGAGGGATTTGAACAGCAGGATTAGAATTGTAGGGGCTGCAGGAGGTTACAGAGATAGGCAGGGAGGGAGGGATTTGAACAGGAGGATGATAATTGTAGGGGCTGGAGGAGGTTACAGAGATGGGGAGGGAGGGAGGGATTTGAACAGGAGGAAGAGAATTGTAGGGGCTGGAGGAGGTTACAGAGATAGGGAGGGAGGGAGGGATTTGAACAAGAGGATGAGAATTGTAGGGGTTGGTGGAGGTTACAGAGATAGGGAGGGAGGGGGAGAGAGGGAGGGATTTGAACAGGAGGATGAGAATTGTAGGGGCTGGAGGAGGTTACAGAGATAGGGAGGGAGGGATTTGAACAGGAGGATGAGAATTGTAGGGGCTGGAGGAGGTTACAGAGATAGGGAGGGAGGGAGGGATTTGAACAGGAGGATGAGAATTGTAGGGACTGGAGGAGGTTACAGAGATAGGGAGGGAGGGAGGGAGGGAGGGAGGGAGGGAGGGATTTGAAAAGGAGGATGGGAATTGTAGGGGCTGGAGGAGGTTACAGAGATAGGGAGGGAGGGATTTGAACAGGAGGATGAGAATTGTAGGGGCTGGAGGAGGTTACAGAGATAGGGAGGGAGGGATTTGAACAGGAGGATGAGAATTGTAGGGGCTGGAGGAGGTTACAGAGATAGGGAGGGAGGGATTTGAACAGGAGGATGGGAATTGTAGGGGCTGGAGGAGGTGACAGAGATAGGGAGGGAGGGAGGGAGGGATTTGAACAGGAGGATGAGAATTGTAGGGGATGGAGGAGGTGACAGAGATAGGGAGGGAGGGAGGGATTTGAACAGCAGGATTAGAATTGTAGGGGCTGGAGGAGGTTACAGAGATAGGGAGGGGGGCGAGGGAGGGATTTGAACATGAGGATGGGAATTGTAGGGGCTGGAGGAGGTTACAGAGATAGGGAGGGGGCGAGGGAGGGATTTGAACAGGAGGATGAGAATTGTCGGGTCTGGATGAGGTTACAGAGATGGGGAGGGAGGGAGGGATTTGAACAAGAGGATGGGAATTGTAGGGGCTGGAGGAGGTTTTACATTACATTACATAGATTTCCAGTGCAGAAGGAGGCTATTCGGCCCATCGAGTCTGTACCGGCTCTTGGAAAGAGCACCCTACCCAAGGTCAACACCTCCACCCTATCCCCATAACCCAGTAACCCCACCCAACACTAAGGGCAATTTTGGACATTAAGGGACAATGTAACACGGCCAATCCATCCTAACCTGCACATCTTTGGACTGTGGGAGGAAACCGGAGCACCCGGAGGAAACCCACGCAGACACGGGGAGGACGTGCAGACTCCGCACAGACAGTGACCCAAGCCGGAATCGAACCTGCGAACCTGGAGCTGTGAAGCGATTGTGCTATCCACTGTGCTACCCTGCTGCCCACAGAGCAGCACGAGATAGGGAGGGAGGGGGCAAGGAAGGGATTTGAACAGGATGGGAATTGTAGGGGCTGGAGGAGGTTGCAGAGATAGGGAGGGAGGGATTTGAACAGGAGGATGGGAATTGTAGGGGCTGGAGGAGGTTGCAGAGATAGGGAGGGAGGGATTTGAACAGGAGGATGAGAATTGTAGGGGCTGGAGGAGGTTAGAGATAGGGAGGGAGGGAGGGATTCGAACAGGAGGATTAGAATTGTAGGGGCTGGAGGAGGTTACAGAGATAGGGAGGGAGGGATTTGAACAGGAGGATGAGAATTGTAGGGGCTGGAGGAGGTTACAGAGATAGGGAGGGAGGGAGGGAGGGATTTGAACAGGAGGATGAGAATTGTAGGGGCTGGAGGAGATTACAGAGATAGGGAGGGAGGGAGGGATTTGAACAGGAGGATGAGAATTGTAGGGGATGGAGGAGGTGACAGAGATAGGGAGGGAGGGAGGGATTTGAACAGCAGGATTAGAATTGTAGGGGCTGGAGGAGGTTACAGAGATAGGGAGGGAGGGATTTGAACAAGAGGATGAGAATTATAGGGGCTGGAGGAGGTTGCAGGGATAAGGAGGGAGGGAGGGAAGGATTTGAACAGGAGGATGAGAATTGTAGGGGCTGGAGGAGGTTACAGAGGTACGGAGGGAGGGGGGATTTGAACAGGAGGATGGGAATTGTAGGGGCTGGAGGAGGTTACAGAGATAGGGAGGGAGGGATTTGAACAGGAGGATGAGAATTGTAGGGGCTGGAGGAGGTTACAGAGATAGGGAGGGAGGGATTTGAACAGGAGGATGAGAACTGTAGGGGCTGGAGGAGGTGACAGAGATAGGAAGGGAGGGAGGGATTTGAACAGGAGGATGGGAATTGTAGGGTCTGGAGTAGGTTACAGAGATAGGGAGGGAGGGAGGGAGGGATTTGAACAGGAGGATGAGAATTGTAGGGGCTGGAGGAGGTTACAGAGATAGGGAGGGAGGGAGGGATTTGAACAGGAGGATGAGAATTGTAGGGGCTGGAGGAGGTTACCGAGATAGGGAGGGATGTGAGTGGGAGTCTGTTCAGACACCCAGGATGAGGGGGCGAGTGACCAGCAGAGGTTCAGATGAACGGACTTTCCTGCACTGTGGAGAGCAGGGGAGTGGCCGGGTCTGGAGGGAACGGTGGTGAGGGCTTACACTGCCGAACAGCCAAAACTGGGGGACAGACGGACGGTTGCCGGCGACAGCGGAATGGAGATTGGGGCCTGGGGTATCATCTTGATGACGGCTGACTCCAGAGTTTGGGCAAGGTGTGAGGCACAGATTGTGTGCGCGAGTGTGTGCGCGAGGAACACAGATAGTGTACGTGCAAGAGGTACACAGATTGCGTGGGCGTGTTAGCGAGATGCACTGATTGTGTGCACGTTTGTGTGTACGAGGTACACGGATTGTGCGCGTGTGTGAGAGATATACAGATTGAGTGCATGCGTGACCACTGTTAATATATAACCAAAGTAGAGAAATCACAATCGTGTCGGACACATCAACACCAGATTGATACACAGATCAGAACGATATCCGGCCAGAGTGTTAGATCAGTCTAAACCCAATACTCCTCCCTCCCTATCTCTGTAACCTCCTCCAGCCCCTACAATTCCCATCCTCCTGTTCAAATCCCTCCCTCCCTATCTCTGTAACCTCCTCCAGCCCCTACAATTCTCATCCTCCTGTTCAAATCCCTCCCTCCCTCCTCCTATCTCTGTAACCTCCTCCAGCCCCTACAATTCTCATCCTCCTGTTCAAATCCCCCTCCCTCCCTATCTCTGTAACCTCCTCCAGCCCTAACAAATCTCATCCTCCTGTTCAAATCCCTCCCTCCCTCCCTATCTCTGTAACCTCCTCCAGCCCCTACAATTCTCATCCTCCTGTTCAAAATCCCTCCCTCCCCATCCCTATCTCTGACACCTCCCTAGGCCCCTACAATTCTCATCCTCCTGTTCAAATCCCTCCCTCCCTCCTATCTCTGTAACCTCCTCCAGCCCTACAATTCTCATCCTCCTGTTCAAAATCCCTCCCTCCCTCCCTATCTCTGTACCTCCTCCAGCCCCTACAATTCTCATCCTCCTGTTCAAATCCCTCCTCCCCTCCCTATCTCTGTAACCTCCTCCAGCCCCTACAATTCTCATCCTCCTGTTCAAATACCTCCCTCCCTATCTCTGTAACCTCCTCCAGCCCCTACAATTCTCATCCTCCTGTTCAAATCCCTCCTCGCCTCCCTCCCTATCTCTGTAACCTCCAGCCCCTACAATTCCCATCTTCCTGTTCAAATCCCTCATTCCCTATCTCTGTAACCTCCTCCATCCCCAACAATTCTCATCCTCCTGTTCAAAACCCTCCCTCCCTATCTCTGTAACCTACTCCAGCCCCTACAATTCCCATCCTCCTGTTCAAATCCCTCCCTCCCTCCCTATCTCTGTAACCTCCTCCAACCCCTACAATTCCCATCCTCCTGTCCAAATCCCTCTCTCCCTTCCTATCTCTGTAACCTCCTCCAGGCCCTACAATTCCCATCCTCCTGTTCAAATCCCTCCCTCCCTCCCTATCTCTGTAACCTACTCCAGCCCCTACAATTCCCATCCTCCTGTTCAAATCCCTCCCTCCCTCCCTATCTCTGTAACCTTCTCCAGCCCTGACAATTCTCATCCTCCTGTTCAAATCCCTCCCTCTCTCCCTATCTCTAACCTCATCCAGCCCCTACAATTCTCATCCGCCTGTTCAAATCCCTCCCTATCTCTGTAACCTCCTCCAGCCCCAACAATTCTCATCCTCCTGTTCAAATCCCTCCCTCACCCCCTCCCTCCCTATCTCTGTAACCTCCTCCAGCCCTACAATTCCCATCCTCCTGTTCAAATCCCTCCCTATCTGTTAACCTCCTCCAGCCCCTACAATTCTCATCCTCCTGTTCAAATCCCTCCTTCCCTCCCTCCCTATCTCTGTAACCTCCTCCAGCCCCTACAATTCCCATCCTCCTGTTCAAATCCCTCCCTCCCTATCTCAGTAACCTCCTCCAGCCCTACAATTTTCATCTCCTGTTCAAATCCCTCTCTCCCTATCTCCGTAACCTCCTCCAGCCCCTACAATTCTCATCCTCCTGTTCAAATCCCTCCCTCCCTCCCCCCCATCTCTCTAACCTCCTCCAGCCCCTACAATTCCATCCTCCTTTCAAATCCCTCCTCCTCCCTATCTCTGTAACCTCCTCCACCCCTACAATTCCCATCCTCCTGTTCAAATCCTCCCTCCCTATCTCTGTAACCTCCTCCAGCCCCTACAATTCCCATCCTCCTGTTCAAATCCCTCTCCCTCCCTATCTCTGTAACCTCCTCCAGCCCCTACAATTCCCATCCTCCTGTTCAAATCCCTCCTCCCTCCCTATCTCTGTAACCTCCTCCAGCCCCTACAATTCCCATCCTCCTATTCAAATCCTCCCTCCCTCCCTATCTCTGTAACCTCCTCCAGCCCCTACAATTCTCATCCTCCTGTTCAATCCCTCCTCCCTCCCCTATCTCTGTAACCTCCTCCAGCCCCTACAATTCTCATCCTCCTGTTCAAATCCCTCCCTCGCCTCCCTCCCTATCTCTGTAACCTCCTCCAGCCCCTACAATTCTCATCCTCCTGTTCAAATCCCTCCCTCCCTATCTCTGTAACCTCCTCCAACCCCTACAATTCCCATCCTCCTGTTCAAATCCCTCCCTTCCTATCTCTGTAACATCCTCCAGCCCCTACAATTCCCATCCTCCTGTTCAAAACCCTCCCTCACACCATCCCTATCTCTACAACCTCCAGCCGCCTACAATTCTCATCCTCCTGTTGAAATCCCTCCCTCCCTCCCTATCTCTGTAACCTCCTCCAGCCCCTACAATTCCCATCCTCCTGTTCAAATCCCTCCCTCCCTATCTCTGTAACCTACTCCAGCCCCAACAATTCTCATCCTCCTCTTCAAACACCTCCCTCGCCTCCCCCTCCCTCTCAATCTCTGCAACCTCAATTCTCAGCCTCCTGTTCAAATCCCTCCCTATGTTTACCTCCTCCAGCCCCAACAAATTCCATCCTTCAAACCCCTCCCTACATCTGTAATCTTCTCCAGCCCTGACAATTCTCATCCTCCTGTTCAAATCCCTCCCTCTCTCCCTATCTCTGTCACCTCCTCCAGCCCCTACAATTCTCATCCGCCTGTTCAAATCCCTCCCTATCTCTGTAACCTTCTCCAGCCCCAACAATTCTCATCCTCCTGTTCAAATCCCTCCCTCACCCCCTCCCTATCTCTGTAACCTCCTCCAGCCCCTACAATTCCCATCCTCCTGTTCAAATATCTCCATCGCCCCCCCCTCCCTCCCTATCTCTGTAACCTCCT
>NW_024055734.1:1249513-1322103 GCF_902713615.1 Scyliorhinus canicula
CCACATTATAGGAGGGATGTGATAGCCACTGGAAAGGGTGCAGAGGAGATTTACCAGGATGTTGCCTGGGCCGGAGAGTTTAGCTGTGAAGAGAGATTGGATAGTCTGGGATTGTTTTCCTTGGAGCAGAGGAGACTGAGGGGGGGGACAGGATTGAGATGGATAAAATTATGAGGGGCGCAGTTAGAGGAGACAGGGAGAAACATTTCCCCTTGATGGAGGGGTCAATGACCAGCGGGTGGAGATTTAGGGTGAGGGACAGGAGGGTGTGAGGGTGGTGGGAGTTTGGAACTCTGCCTGAAAGGGTGGTGGGGGCAAAGACCCTCAGAATATCTCAGAAGTATCTGTTGCTGGTTTAGCACAGTGGGCTAAAGAGCTGGCTCGTGAAGCAGAACAAGGCCAGCAGCGCGGGTTCGATTCCCGTACCAGCCTCCCCGAACAGGCGCCGGAATGTGGCGACTAGGGGCTTTTCACGGTAACTTCATTTGAAGCCTCCTCGTGAAAACAAGCCATTTTCATTCATTCATTCGGCCCATCGAGTCTGCACTGGCTCTTGCACAGCTCTTTAGATGGGCAGCATTGTGGATAGCACAATCGCTTCACAGCTCCAGGGTCCCAGGTTCGATTCCCGGCTTGGGTCACTGTCTGTGCGGAGTCTGCACGTTCTCCCCGTGTGTGTGCGTGGGTTTCCTCCGGGTGCTCCGGTTTCCTCCCACAGTCCAAAGACGTGCAGGTTAGGATGGATTGGCCGTGATAAATTGCCCTTAGTGTCCAAAATTGCCCTTAGTGTTGGGTGGGGTTACTGGGTTATGGGGATAGGGTGGAGGTGTTGACCTTGGGTAGGGTGCTCTTTCCCAGTTCTTGCATCCCATCTATTGACAACGCACGTCAGGGATTCGGATGAGGGAGCCCAAACGTATTATGTGGGAGGAAACCGGAGCACCCGGAGGAAACCCACGCAGACACGGGGAGGACGTGCAGACTCCGCACAGACAGTGACCCAGCCGGGAATCGAACCTGGGACCCTGGAGCTGTGAAGCATTGATGCTAACCACCATGCTACCCTGCTGCCCCTAGGGAGGATTGATTTGATTTTTAGTGTCACGTGTACCGAAGTACGGTGAAAAGTATTTCAAGCGGCCAAGTACACAGTACGTCCGTGGCAGACACAAAGAATTATCAACAGGGAACATTGAGAAATGGTACATCGACAAACAGTGATTGGTTACAGTGAGGAACAAGGGGACAAACGAAGCGAGTACATGAGCAAGAGCAGCATAGGGCGTCGTGAATGGTCTTCTTACAGGGAACAGATCAGTCCGAGGGGGGAGTCGTTGAGGAGTCTGGTAGCTGTGGGGAAGAGGCTGTTGCAATGTCTGGATGTGCCTTCTGTACCTTCTGCCTGATGGAAGGGTCTGGAAGAAGGCAATGCCTGGGTGGGAGGGGTCTCTGACAATGCTGTCTGCCTTCCTGAGGCAGCGGGAGGTGTAGACAGAATCAATGTGGGGGTGGCAAGCTTGTGTGATGCGTTGGGCTGAGTTCACCACACTCTGCAGTTTCTTGCGATCTTGGGCCGAGTGGTTGCCATACCAAGCTGTGATGCAGCCGGATAGGATGCTCTCCATCGCACATCTGTAGCAGTTTGTGAGAGTCGATGCAGACATGCCGAATTTCTTTAGCTTCCGTAGCAGGTAGAGACGTTGTTGGGCTTTCTCAACTGTTGCATCGACGTGAGTGGGCCAGGACAGACTGTTGGCGATGGTGACCCCCCCAGGAACTTAAAGCTATCGACCATCTCCACTTCGGACCCATTGATGCAGACTGTGGGGGGGGGGTTGTGCCGCACTTCCTGTACCGCACTACCGCACAGCAGCAGGAACGTCTTGCTGTACAGGGCCTTGGTGAGGCCACACCTGGAGTATTAGAACAAAGAACACTATAGAACAGGCCCTTCGGCCCTCCAAGTCCGTACCGGTCAATGATACCACCCTTGGTATCTTCCTCAGCCCTTCCTTGTGCCCTATCCCTCTATCCCCATCCTGTCCATGTGTTTGTCAAGATGCCTTTTGAACGCCGTTAATGTATCTGCTTCCACCACCTCCCCTGGCAACACGTTCCAGGCCCTCTTCGTAAAAAAACCTGCCTCGCACATCTCCTCTCAACTTTGCCCCATGGACCTTTAACCTCTGCCCCCTGGCGACTGACCCCTCCACCCTGGGAAAGAGTGCCTGCCCATCCACTCTATCCATGCTCCTCATAATCTTGTAGACCTCTATCAGGTCGCCCCTTGTGCTGAATGTACCATTGTAAGCGCAGTAGCGTTATCCGACCACTAGGGGGAGTAGCTCTGGGAATGCTCAGGAGTTTGTACAGGGCTCCACCCTTGGCTCCGCCCATGACTCCTCCCCCCTGGACTGCTGTATAAATACCCTTGTCCAGAGCCAGCCTGCAGTTCACCGAGAGTTCATCAACGGGTAACAGGCTGGCTCTGTAGTAAGTAGATTAAAACCACTGTTCATATCTTAAAGCACGTGTCTAGTGAATCGATGGTTCCATCACCCCCTCACCCTCCGTCTTTCTAATGAAAACAGTCCGAGTCCATTCAGCCCCTCTGCATAGCTAACACCCTCCATACCAGGCAACATCCCGGTGAACCTCCTCTGCACTCTCTTCCAAAGCCTCCACATCCTTCTGGTAGTGTGGCGGCCAGAATTGGGAGCAATATTCCAAATGCGGCCTACACCACTGCAGCGTGGGTTTTCTACTCGATGCGCTAGCCAATGGTGGCAAGACCTCGGTACGGAGGTATGTACTCCTGCCCGATGATAGGCAAGCTTGTGGGTGTTACGGACAGGCCCCCTGAATTGTAACCACGGGGTAAGACAGAGAGCAAAGTAAGAGACGTAACCAAGGGGGGAGCCTTCCACAGGATCAGGAGCAGGCCATTCAGCCCATCAAACCTGTCCCCTCCCAGCCAGAGAGATCTGCAGCCGAACTCTCCCTGGGCCTAGTGGAGCACGGAGCCTGGGCCAGATTGGGACAACCGATCTCTCGGACAAAGACGGACGGAGAGAGTCCCCGTTGATGGAGAAGAAAAGGGGGGTTCACAAAGTGAGCGTTGGGCCGCAGAGAGTGGGTCTGGGGAAGGGGAGGGAGAGGCCTGGATGGATTGGGGTCTCCACTGCCAAGCAGGACCCCGGAGTCACATCAGATCAGGTCAACAGGGGGGAAGGGGTTACTGAACCAAGACTCCCCTCCCTAACTCTGTAACCTCCTCCAGGCCCTACAATTCCCATCCTCCTGTTCAAATCCCTCCCTCCTCCCTATCTCTGTACCTCCTCCAGCCCCTACAATTCTCATCTTCCTGTTCAAATCCCTCCTCCCTATCTCTGTAACTTCCTCCAGCCGCTACAATTCGCATCCTCCTGTTCAAAATCCCTCCCTCCCCTCCCGATCTCTGTAACCTCCTCCAGCCCCTACAATTCCCATCCTCCTGTTCAAATCCCTCTCCCTCCCTATCTCTATAACCTCCTCCAGCCCTACAATTCCCATCCTCCTGTTCAAAATCCCTGCCTCTCTATCTCTGTAACCTCCTCCAGCCCCTACAATTCTCATCCGCCTGTTCAAATCCCTCCCTCCTCCTATCTCTGTAACCTCCTCCAGCCCCTACAATTCCATCCTCCTGTTCAAATCCCTCCTTCCCTATCTCTGTAACCTCCTCCAGTCCCTACAATTCGCATCCTCCTGTTCAAATCCCTCCCTCCCTCCCCCCTATCTCTGTAACCACCTCCAGCCCCTACAATTCCCATCCTCCTGCTTCAAATCCCTCCCTCGCCCCCCTCCCTATCTCTGTAACCTCCTCCAGTCCCTACAATTCTCATCCTCCTGTTCAAACCCCACCCTCCCTCCCTATCTCTGTAACCTCCTCCAGCCCCGACAATTCTCATCCTCCTGTTCAAATCCCTCCCTCCCTCCCTATCTCTGTAACCTCCTCCAGCCCCTACAATTCTCATCCTCCTGTTCAAATCCCTCCCTCACTCCCTCCTCCTATCTCTGTAACCTCCTCCAGCCCCTACAATTCCCATCCTCCTGTTCAAATCCCTCCCTCCCTCCCTCCCTATCTCTGTAACCTTCCTCCAGCCCCGACAATTCTCTTCCTCCTGTTCAAATCCCTCCCTCCCTATCTCTGTAACCTCCAGCCCCTACAATTCACGTCCTCCTGTTCAAATCCCTCCCTCTCTCCCTCCCTATCTCTGTAACCTCCTCCAGCCCTGACAATTCTCATCCTCCTGTTCAAAACCCCCCTCGCTCCCCCTCCCTCCCTATCTCTGTAACCTCATCCAGCCCCTACAATTCTCGTCCTCCTGTTCAAATCCCTCCCTCGCTCCCCTCCCTATCTCTGTAACCTCCTCCAGCCCCTACAATTCTCGTCCTCCTGTTCAAATCCCTCCCTCCCTATCTCTGTAACCTCCTCCAGCGCCTACAATTCCCATCCTCCTGTTCAAATCCCTCCCTCCCTCCCTATCTCTGTAACCTCCTCCAGCCCCTACAATCCTCAACCTCCTGTTCAAATCCCTCCCTCCCCCTCCCTATGTCTGTAACCTCCTCCAGCCCCTACAATTCTCATCCTCCTGTTCAAATCCCTCCCTCCCTCCCTCCCTCCCTATCTCTGTAACCTCCTCCAGCCCCTACAATTCCCATCCTCCTGTTCAAATCCCTCCCTCCCTCCCTCCCTATCTCTGTAACCTCCTCCAGCCCCTACAATCCTCAACCTCCTGTTCAAATCCCTCCCTCCCTCCCTATCTCTGTAACCTCCTCCAGCCCCTACAATTCTCATCCTCCTGTTCAAATCCCTCCCTCCCTCCCTCCCTATCTCTGTAACCTCCTCCAGCCCCTACAATTCCTCATCCTCCCTGTTCAAATCCTCCTCCCTCCTCCCTCCCTATCTCTGTAACCTCCTCCAGCCCCTACAATTCCCATCCTCCTGTTCAAATCCCTCCCTCCCTATCTCTGTAACCTCCTCCAGCCCCTACAATTCTCAGCCTCCTGTTCAAATCCCTCACCTCCCCTCCCTATCTCTGTAACCTCCTCCAGCCCCTACAATTCTCATCCTCCTGTTCAAATCCCTCCCTCCCTCCCTATCTCTGTAACCTCCTCCAGCCCTACAATTCTCATCCTCCTGTTCAAAATCCCTCGTCCCTCCCTCCCTATCTCTGTAACCTCCTCCAGCCCCTACAATTCCCATCCTCCTGTTCAAATCCCTCCCTCCCTCCCTATCTCTGTAACCTCCTCCAGCCCCTACAATTCTCATCCTCCTGTTCAAATCCCTCCCTCTCCCTCCCTATCTCTGTAACCTCCTCCAGCCCCTAAAATTCTCATCCTCCTGTTCAAATCCCTCCTCCCTCCCTCCCTATCTCTGTAACCTCCTCCAGCCCTACAATTCTCATCCTCCTGTTCAAAATCCCTCCCTCCCTCCCTATCTCTGTAACCTCCTCCAGCCCCTACAATTCTCATCCTCCTGTTCAAATCCCTCCCTCCCCTCCTCCCTATCTCTGTAACCTCCTCCAAGCCCCTACAATTCTCATCCTCCTGTTCAAATCCCGCTCCCTCCCTATCTCTGTAACCTCCTCCAGCCCTACAATTCTCATCCTCCTGTTCAAATCCCTCCCTCCCTCCATATCTCTGTAACCTCCTCCAGCCCCTACATTCCCATCCTCCTGTTCAAATCCCTCCCTCCCTCCCTATCTCTGTAACCTCATCCAGCCCCTACAATTCTCATCCTCCTGTTCAAAATCCCCCCTCGCTCCCTCCCTCCCTATCTCTGTAACCTCCTCCAGCTCCTACATTCTCATCCTCCTGTTCAAATCCCTCCCTCCCTCCCTATCTCTGTAACCTCCTCCAGCCCCTACAATTCCCATCCTCCTGTTCAAATCCCTCCCTCCCTCCCTATCTCTGTAACCTCCTCCAGCCCCCTACAATTCCCATCCTCCTGTTCAAATCCCTCCCTCCCTCCCTCCCTATCGCTGTAACCTCCTCCAACCCCCTACAATTCCCCATCCTCCTGTTCAAATCCCTCCCTCCCTCCCTCCCTATCGCTGTAACCTCCTCCAGCCCCTACAATTCTCATCCTCCTGTTCAAATCCCTCCCTCCCTCCCTCCATATTCCTGTAACCTCCTCCAGCTCCTGCAATTCTCATCCTCCTGTTCAAATCCCTCCCTCGCTCCCTCCCTCCCTCCCTATCTCAGTAACCTCCTCCAGCCCCTACAATTCCATCCTCCTGTTCAAATCCCTCCCTCCCTCCCTATCTCTGTAACCTCCTCCAGCCCCTACAATTCTCATCCTCCTGTTCAAATCCCTCCCTCCCTCCCTATCTCTGTAACCTCCTCCAGCCCCTACAATTCCTCATCCTCCTGTTCAAATCCCTCCCTCCCTCCCTATCTCTGTAACCTCCTCCAGCCCCTACAATTCTCATCCTCCTGTTCAAATCCCTCCCTCCCTCCCTATCTCTGTAACCTCCTCCAAGCCCCTACATTCTCATCCTCCTGTTCAAATCCCTCCCTCCCTCCCTATCTCTGTAACCTCCTCCAGCCCTACAATTCTCATCCTCCTGTTCAAATCCCTCCCTCCCTCCTCCCTATCTCTGTAACCTCCTCCAGCCCCTACAATTCTCATCCTCCTGTTCAAATCCCTCCCTCCCTCCCTATCTCTGTAACCTCCTCCAGCCCCTACAATTCTCATCCTCCTGTTCAAATCCCTCCCTCCCTCCCTATCTCTGTAACCTCCTCCAGCCCCTACAATTCTCATCCTCCTGTTCAAATCCCTCCCTCCCTCCCTATCTCTGTAACCTCCTCCAGCCCCTACAATTCTCATCCTCCTGTTCAAATCCCTCCCTCGTGTGGTGATATGAGTGGGAGCACAGCCATTGGTGCAGAGCATTGGTTCCCCATTGGCTCGGGCTGGTCATGTGCCTCTCGTCTGATTGGCTGGGACTAGCCATGCGACTGCTCACCAATTGGTCGAGAGGCAAGTAGACCCCGCCTCCGAGGCGGGGTATAAGTACCCAGAGTTCCCGGCAGTCGGCCATTCTCTGTAGTCGACCAGCGGGCGAACGACTAGCTGATTAAAGCCACAGTTCGGATCTTCATCGTGTCTCGCGTCCAATTGATGGTACATCAATTTAATCAGCTAGAATTTTGTAATGGAACTACGCATCAAGCCTGACTGCCTCCGCTCCAGCCCACAGGCTGCAAATGCGTCTGCAATCTTTAAACACTGGCTGGCGTGTTTCAACAGTTACCTGACAACTGCACCCGGCAAACCCACCAAGGAGCAAAAACTCCAAATCCTCCACTCGTGCGTGGGCGGTATATTCGATGATTGAGGACGAAAGCGATTATGATGCTGCCATGGATATCCTGAAAGGACACTTTCTCCGGCCGGTCAACGAAGTATACGCACGGCATCTCCTGACGACTAGACAACAGTTCCCTGGTGAGTCACTCGACGTGTTTTACCAGCCCTCGCGGCTCTAGGGAGAACGTGCGCCTGTCCCCAAGTTTCTGCGACTGAGCACGTGGAACTTTTAATCCGAGACGCTTACGTTGCTGGCATGCAGTCCCCTTCTATCCGCCAACGATTGCTAGAGAACGCCCTCAGCCGAACTGAGGCACGGACCCTCGCAACCTCCCTGGTGGTCGCCGACCTGAACGCCCGCACGTACGTCCCCGGCCGGGCGGCAACCCCCTGGACTTCATGGCACGAGCCCCCCGCATCCTCCGCTGACCCCCTCCCCCAGGCCTGCGCTGCGGGACGCTCCGACAAGCTATCGGGGCCCCGTTGCTATTTCTGTGGCCTCTCCAAACACCCCCGCCCGCGCTGCCCGGCCCGCTCCGCTCTGTGTAAGAGCTGCGGGAAGAAGGGCCACTACGCGGTGGTCTGCCAGGCCAAGTCGGTCGCTGCTGTTCCGCGCAGCGATCGCGGATCTCCCCCCCCCCCCAGGGCTCCGCGCCGCACACCTACCTCTCCGGGCCGCCTCCCGGCCCCAGCAACAGGCCCACGGTCCTCCCGACCCCCCCCCCCCCCCGCTCCCAGCTTTCCCCCGACCAGCCCGCAGACGCCACTAACACTGCCCCCAGCCGCCACGCGGTCCCCACGGGCGCCGCCATCTTGGGCCACGGACGCCACGTGCGGGTCACGGGCGCCGCCATCTGGGCCCACGGACGCCACGTGCGGGTCACGGGCGCCGCCATCTTGGGCCTACACGGAAGGCCCTGCCAGCGATTACTCTGCCACCGAGGATGACCTGGAACTCTCGCCACGACTGGCTTCCATCACTCTCGACCAGTCGCGACCAGGCTCGCTCGCCAAGACTACGACGACGATCCAGCTCGAAGGACACGAGAAGAAATGCCTGCTAGACTCCGGCAGCACGGAAAGTTTCGTCCGCCCCGACACGGTGGGTCTTCAGTCCGCCTACCACCAGCTCCCCCTCCGCGCGAGTGACCGACTGTACACCGCGTTCGAGGCTGACGGGCGCCTCTACCACTTCCTCAGGGTTCCATTCGGTGTCACAAACGGAGTCTCGGTCTTCCAACGGGAGATGGACCGAATGGTCGACAGGCATCCGTTACGGGCTACCTTCCCGTATCTCAATAACGTCCCTCGCCTCCCTCCCTATCTCTGTAACCTCCTCCAGCCCCTACAATTCTCATCCTCCTGTTCAAATCCCTCCCTCGCTCCCTCCCTATCTCTGTAACTTCCTCCAGCCCCTACAATTCTCATCCTCCTGTTCAAATCCCTCCCTCCCTATCTCTGTAACCTCCTCCAGCCCCTACAATTTCATCCTCCTGTTCAAATCCCTCCCTCCCTCCCTCCCTATCTCTGTAACCTCCTCCAGCCCCTACAATTCCCATCCTCCTGTTCAAATCCATCCCTCCCTCCCTCCCTATCTCTGTAACCTCCTCCAGCCCCTACAATTCTCATCCTCCTGTTCAAATCCCTCCCTCCCTCCTTATCTCTGTAACCTCCTCCAGCCCCTACAATTCTCATCCTCCTGTTCAAATCCCTCCCTCCCTCCCTATCTCTGTAACCTCCTCCAGCCCCTACAATTCTCATCCTCCTGTTCAAATCCTTCCCTCCCTCCCTCCCTATCTCTGTAACCTCCTCCAGCTCCTACAATTCTCATCCTCCTGTTCAAATCCCTCCCTCCCTATCTCTGTAACCTCCTCCAGCCCCTACAATTCTCATCCTCCTGTTCAAATCCCTCCCTCCCTCCTTATCTCTGTAACCTCCTCCAGCCCCTACAATTCTCATCCTCCTGTTCAAATCCCTCCCTCCCTCCCTATCTCTGTAACCTCCTCCAGCCCCTACAATTCTCATCCTCCAGTTCAAGTCCCTCCTTCGCTCCCTCCCTCCCTATCTCTGTAACCTCCACCAGCCCCTACAATTCTCATCCCCCTGTTCAAATCCCTCCATCCCTCCCAATCTCTGTAACCTCCTCCAGCCCCTACAATTCTCATCCTCCTGTTCAAATCCCTCCCTCCCTCCCTGTCTCTGTAACCTCCTCCAGCCCCTACAATTCTCATCCTCCTGTTCAAATCCCTCCCTCCCTATCTCTGTAACCTCCTCCAGCCCCGACAATTCCAATCCTCCTGTTCAAATCCCTCCCTCCCTCCCTATCTCTGTAACCTCCTCCAGCCCCTACAATTCTCATCCTCCTGTTCAAATCCCTCCCTCCCTCCCTATCTCTGTAACCTCCTCCAGCCCCTACAATTCCCATCCTCCTATTCAAATCCCTCCCTCCCTCCCTCCCTATCTCTGTAACCTCCTCCAGCCCCTACAATTCCCATCCTCCTGTTCAAATCCCTCCCTCCCTCCCTATCTCTGTAACCTCCTCCAGCCCCTACAATTCTCATCCTCCTGTTCAAATCCCTCCCTCCCTCCCTCCCTATCTCTGTAACCTCCTCCAGCCCCTACAATTCTCATCCTCCTGTTCAAATCCCTCCCTCCCTCCCTATCTCTGTAACCTCCTCCAGCCCCTACAATTCCCATCCTCCTGTTCAAATCCCTCCCTCCCTATCTATGTAACCTCCTCCAGCCCCTACAATTCTCATCCTCCTGTTCAAATCCCTCCCTCCCTCCCTATCTCTGTAACCTCCTCCAGCCCCTACAATTCTCATCCTCCTGTTCAAATCCCTCCCTCCCTCCCTATCTCTGTAACCTCCTGCAGCCCCTACAATTCCCATCCTCCTGTTCAAATCCCTCCCTCCCTCCTTATCTCTGTAACCTCCTCCAGCCCCTACAATTCACATCCTCCTGTTCAAATCCCTCCCTCCCTCCCTATCTCTGTAACCTCCTCCAGCCCCTACAATTCTCATCCTCCTGTTCAAATCCCTCCCTCCCTTTCTCTGTAACCTCCACCAGCCCCTACAATTCTCATCCTCCTGTTCAAATCCCTCCCTCCCTATCCCTGTAACCTCCTCCAGCCCCTACAATTCTCATCCTCCTGTTCAAATCCCTCCCTCCCTATCTCTGTAACCTCCTCCAGCCCCTACAATTCTCATCCTCCTGTTCAAATCCCTCCCTCCCTCCCTCCCTATCTCTGTAACCTCCTCCAGCCCCTACAATTCCCATCCTCCTGTTCAAATCCATCCCTCCCTCCCTCCCTATCTCTGTAACCTCCTCCAGCCCCTACAATTCTCATCCTCCTGTTCAAATCCCTCCCTCCCTCCTTATCTCTGTAACCTCCTCCAGCCCCTACAATTCTCATCCTCCTGTTCAAATCCCTCCCTCCTCCCTATCTCTGTAACCTCCTCCAGCCCCTACAATTCTCATCCTCCTGTTCAAATCCTTCCCTCCCTCCCTCCCTATCTCTGTAACCTCCTCCAGCTCCTACAATTCTCATCCTCCTGTTCAAATCCCTCCCTCCCTATCTCTGTAACCTCCTCCAGCCCCTACAATTCTCACCCTCCTGTTCAAATCCCTCCCTCCCTCCTTATCTCTGTAACCTCCTCCAGCCCCTACAATTCTCATCCTCCTGTTCAAATCCCTCCCTCCCTCCCTATCTCTGTAACCTCCTCCAGCCCCTACAATTCTCATCCTCCTGTTCAAATCCCTCCCTATCTCTGTAACCTCCTCCAGCCCCTACAATTCTCATCCTCCTGTTCAAATCCCTCCTTCCCTCCCTATCTCTGTAACCTCCTCCAGCCCCTACAATTCTCATCCTCCTGTTCAAATCCCTCCCTCCCTCCCTGTCTCTGTAACCTCCTCCAGCCCCGACAATTCCCATCCTCCTGTTCAAATCCCTCCCTCCCTCCCTATCTCTGTAACTTCCTCCAGCCCCTACAATTCTCATCCTCCTGTTCAAATCCCTCCCTCCCTCCCTATCTCCTGTAACCTCCTCCAGCCCCTACAATTCCCATCCTCCTGTTCAAATCGCTCCCTCCCTATCTCTGTAACCTCCTCCAGCCCCTACAATTCCCATCCTCCTGTTCAAATCCCTCCCTCCCTCCCTATCTCTGTAACCTCCTCTAGCCCCTACAATTCTCATCCTCCTGTTCAAATCCCTCCCTCCCTCCCTATCTCTGTAACCTCCTCCAGCCCCTACAATTCTCATCCTCCTGTTCAAATCCCTCCCTCACTCCCTCCCTCCCTCCCTATCACTGTAACCTTCTCCAACCCCTACAATTCCCATCCTCCTATTCAAATCCCTCCCTCCCTCCCTATCTCTGTAACCTCCTCCAGCCCCTACAATTCTCATCCTCCTGTTCAAATCCCTCCCTCCCTCCCTATCTCTGTAACCTCCTCCAGCCCCTACAATTCTCATCCTCCTGTTCAAATCCCTCCCTCCTCCCTATCTCTGTAACTTCCTCCAGCCCCTACAATTCTCATCCTCCTGTTCAAATCCCTCCCTCCCTCCCTATCTCTGTAACCTCCTCCAGCCCCTACAATTCCATCCTCCTGTTCAAATCCCTCCCTCCCTATCTCCTGTAACCTCCTCCAGCCCCTACAATTCCCATCCTCCTGTTCAAATCCCTCCCTCCCTCCCTATCTCTGTAACCTCCTCCAGCCCCTACAATTCTCATCCTCCTGTTCAAATCCCTCCCTCCCTCCCTATCTCTGTAACCTCCTCCAGCCCCTACAATTCTCATCCTCCTGTTCAAATCCTCCCTCACTCCTCCCTCCCTCCCTATCTCTGTAACCTCCTCCAGCCCCTACAATTCTCATCCTCCTGTTCAAATCCCTCCCTCCCTCCCTATCTCTGTAACCTCCTCCAGCCCCTACAATTCTCATCCTCCTGTTCAAATCCCTCCCTCCCTCCCTATCTCTGTAACCTCCTCCAGCCCCTACAATTCTCATCCTCCTGTTCAAATCCCTCCCTCCCTCCCTATCTCTGTAACCTCCTCCAGCCCCTACAATTCTCATCCTCCTGTTCAAATCCCTCCCTCCCTATCTCTGTAACCTCCTCCAGCCCCTACAATTCCCATCCTCCTGTTCAAATCCCTCCCTCCTCCTATCTCTGTAACCTCCTCCAGCCCCTACAATTCTCATCCTCCTGTTCAAATCCCTCCCTCCTCCCTATCTCTGTAACCTCCTCCAGCCCCTACAATTCCCATCCTCCTGTTCAAATCCCCTCCCTCCCTCCCTATCTCTGTAACCTCCTCCAGCCCCTACAATTCTCATCCTCCTGTTCAAATCCCTCCCTCCCTATCTCTGTAACCTCCTCCAGCCCCTACAATTCTCATCCTCCTGTTCAAATCCCTCCCTATTTCTGTAACCTCCTCCAGCCCCTACAATTCTCATCCTCCTGTTCAAATCCCTCCCTCCCCCTCCCTCCCTATCTCCTCCGGTCCCTACTGATGTGTTGGGTACTGGATCCGTGGAGACTGCCTTTCCCTCAGCAGTAACACAGACAGGCGACCAACACCTGAAATAGTACAACACTATTTTATTAAGCTAGGAACTGTTGAACATACTTTCACTGTGGGTCGACACAACGTTGGATTAAACTGAAGACCATTGCCTGTCCTAACCAGTCTAATCACTCAGCACAGGGTGGAGGATCTGTGCTACAATCTGTACGCTCTGTCCTTCTGAGAGACTGTATCTGATGCCCCCTGTCTTTATAGTGAGTGTGTTCTAACTGGTGATTGGCTGCGGTGTTTGTACATGTTGATTGGTCCCTGTGTATGTCCATCAGTGTGGGTCTGCACCATGATATACATCATTCATAGAATTTACAGTGCAGAAGGAGGCCATTCAGCCCATCGAGTCTGCACCGGCTCTTGGAAAGAGTACCCTACCCAAGGTCAACACCTCCACCCTATCCCCATAACCCAGTAACCCCACCCAACACTGAGGACAATTTTGGACACTAAGGGCAATTTATCATGGCCAATCCACCCTAACCTGCACATCTTTGGACTGTGGGAGGAAACCGGAGCACCCGGAGGAAACCCACGCACACACGGGGAGGACGTGCAGACTCTGCACAGACAGTGACCCAAGCCGGAATCAAACCTGGGACCCTGGAGCTGTGAAGCGATTGTGCTAACCACAATGCTACCGTGCTGCCCAATCCCTCTTATACTAAAAAAAATGCATGGCAGTGGCAATAAATAATGTGTGGTGTGAATGTTCCTAACTATGTGTGGGGTGCGAAGATATATTTACAAGACTATTGTACATAAGAACATAAGAACATAAGAACATAAGAACTAGGAGCAGGAGTCGGCCATCTGGCCCCTCGAGCCTGCTCCGCCATTCAATTAGATCATGGCTGATCTTTTGTGGACTCAGCTCCACTTTCCGGCCCGAACACCATAACCCTTAATCCCTTTATTCTTCAAAAAACTATCTGTCTTTACCTTAAAAACATGTAATGAAGGAGACTCAACTGCTTCACTGGGCAAGGAATTCCATAGATTCACAACCCTTTGGGTGAAGTTCCTCCTAAACTCAGTCCTAAATCTACTTCCCCTTATTTTGAGGCTATGTCCCCTAGTTCTGCTGTCACCCGCCAGTGGAAACAACCTGCCCGCATCTATCCTATCTATTCCCTTCATAATTTTAAATGTTTCTATAAGATCCCCCCTCATCCTTCTAAATTCCAACGAGTACAGTCCCAGTCTACTCAACCTCTCCTCGTAATCCAACCCCTTCAGCTCTGGGATTAATCTAGTGAATCTCCTCTGCACACCCTCCAGCGCCAGTACGTCCTTTCTCAGGTAAGGAGACCAAGCTATTTACTTGGGAAGGGGCCTGATGCAGATAAACCGTCTGCAACAAAAGAGTAAATAGATCAACATTATATACAAACCAGGGAAATGATCAAACAGAGCGACGAAACAATTCAGGGAGTCCATAAATTTGATACGTTCACAGATTTAGTCTCTGAGGTGGGCGATGATCTCTGGTTCGCCTCAAGGGTGGGTCGAGAGGTGCCGGTTAGGGAGCGGGCTGGACTGCGTCAGAGTCAGCGAGAGGCAGAGCCACCGGGAGCTCTGCGTAGTCCGTGGCAACGAGGCGAGACCTGAAGATCACGGGGCGAGCGTGGAACGAGACGAAGGGCCCGTCGATTTGCGGCGCAGAAAGGGAGCCATCCGTTCGACGGAGCAGGAACGAGCGGGGGAGCCACCTGCCGAAGGACAACAGCGGTGGGCGATGGACGCGGAAGATGGACGCGGACGTGGGCATCAGGAGCCAGAGCAGGGAGATCAGCTGCGCGGGAGTCATGAGCCGCCTTGCGCTGGCGAAGGACCGGAACGTGGTCGAGGTCTGGGACATGGATGGACGGGGTGCGATTGATGAGTAGTTGGGCTGGCGACAGGCCAGTGGACAAGGGGGGCGGAGCGATCGGCTGGCAAGGCAAGGTTGAAATCAGACCCAGCATCGGCAGCCTTGCTCGGAGCCTTTTGACAATATGTACTCCCTTCTCTGCTTTGCCGTTGGCTTGCGGGTACAGGAGACTGGATGGTACATGGGCAAAATTGTACCGCCTGGCAAAGTTGGACCATTCTTGGCTGGCGAAGCAGGGGCAATTGTCCGACATAAGTTTACAAGTGCAACAGGTGATTAAGAAGGCAAATGGAATTTTGTCCTTCATTGCTAGAGGGATGGAGTTTAAGACTAGGGAGATTATGTTGCAATTGTATAAGGTGTTAGTGCGGCCACACCTGGAGTATTGTGTTCAGTTTTGGTCTCCTTACTTGAGAAAGGACGTACTGGCGCTGGAGGGTGTGCAGAGGAGATTCACTAGGTTAATCCCAGAGCTGAAGGGGATGGATTACGAGGAGAGGTTGAGTAGACTGGGACTGTACTCGTTGGAATTTAGAAGGATGAAGGGGGATCTTATAGAAACATTTAAAATTATGAAGGGAATAGATAGGATAGATGCGGGCAGGTTGTTTCCACTGGCGGGTGACAGCAGAACTAGGGGGCATAGCCTCAAAATAAGGGGAAGTAGATTTAGGACTGAGTTTAGCAGGAACTTCTTCACCCAAAGGGTTGTGAATCTATGGAATTCCTTGCCCAGTGAAGCAGTTGAGGCTCCTTCATTACATGTTTTTAAGGTAAAGATAGTTTTTTGAAGAATAAAGGGATTAAGGGTTATGGTGTTCGGGCCGGAAAGTGGAGCTGAGTCCACAAAAGATCAGCCATGATCTAATTGAATGGCGGAGCAGGCTCGAGGGGCCAGATGGCCGACTCCTGCTCCTAGTTCTTATGTTCTTATAACCGTGAGTGGGATGCCGTATTGAGCAAAGATTTCTTTACATGCACGAATGACTGCGGACGAGGTGAGGTCGTGGAACCGCATCACCTCCGGGTAATTCGAAAGCTAGTCCACGATCAGGGCATAGTCTCTAGCCAGCCCCTGGAACAGGTCGATGCCCACCTTGGTCCAGGGCAACGTGACCAACTCATGGGGCCGCAGGGTTTCACGTGGTTGGGTCGGCGGGAAACGCTGACAAGTGGGGACGTTGAGCACGGAGTTGGCTATGTCTTCATTAATGCCGGGCTGGTACGCATCCAGTTTTAGAAAAACCCCGTCTGTTACCGCCAGATCATCTCTGACATTATAGAATTGAGGGCATTGGCCCTTGAGCCACTCGTCCGTTAGGTGGCACATGACACGCTGGAGCAAGGGGTCGGCAGCCGTCTCGCGATGAATTTGGACGAGGCGTTCATCAGAGGCAAGTAGATTGGAGGCAGCGAATGCCACCTGGGCGACAACCTGGCAGACACATCCCGCTGGGTCACATGGAGTGGTGACTGATCTGGAGAGAGCGTCAGCAACGGGGTGTATACCAGCTGGAAGTCGTATCGCCGGAGCTTGAGAAGAACACGCTGGAGGCGAGGCTTCATGTCGTTCAGATCTTTTTGTGTGATATGGACCAGCGGGCGACGGTCGGTCTCGACGGTGAACTGAGGGAGTCCGGAGACATAATCTCTGGCGTACCACAAGGATCTGTTCTGGGGCCGTTGCTGTTTGTCATTTTTATAAATGACCTAGAGGAGGGCGCAGAAGGATGGGTGAGTAAATTTGCAGATGACACTAAAGTCGGTGGAGTTGTAGACAGTGTGGAAGGATGTTGCAGGTTACAGAGGGACATAGATAAGCTGCAGAGCTGGGCAGACAGGTGGCAAATGGAGTTTAATGTGGAGAAGTGTGAGGTGATTCACTTTGGAAAGAATAACAGGAATAAGGAATATTTGGCTAAGGGTAAAATTCTTGGTAGTGTGGATGAGCAGAGGGATCTCGGTGTCCATGTACATAGATCCCTGAAAGTTGCCACCCAGGTTGATAGGGTTGTGAAGAAGGTGTACGGTGTGATGGCCTTTATTGGTAGAGGGATTGAGTTCCGGAGCCATGAGGTCATGTTGCAGTTGTACAAAACTCTAGTACGGCCGCATTTGGAGTATTGCGTACAGTTCTGGTCGCCTCATTATAGGAAGGACGTGGAAGCTTTGGAACGGGCGCAGAGGAGATTTACCAGGATGTTGCCTGGTATGGAGGGAAAATCTTATGAGGAAAGGCTGATGGACTTGAGGTTGTTTTCGTTAGAGAGAAGAAGGTTAAGAGGTGACCTAATAGAGGTACACAAAATGATCAGAGGGTTAGATAGGGTGGACAGCGAGAGCCTTCTCCCGCGGATGGAGGTGGCTAGCACGAGGGGACATAGCCTTAAATTGAGGGGTAATAGATATAGGACAGAGGTCAGAGGTGGGTTTTTTACGCAAAGAGTGGTGAGGCCGTGGAATGCCCTACCTGCAACAGTAGTGAACTCGCCAACATTGAGGGCATTTAAAAGTTTATTGGATAAGCATATGGATGATAAGGGCATAGTGTAGGTTAGATGGCCTTTAGTTTTTTTTCCATGTCGGTGCAACATCGAGGGCCGAAGGGCCTGTACTGCGCTGTATTGTTCTATGTTCTACAATCGTGGAATTTAGCGACACCTGTCAGAAGGCCCAGTCACTCCTTTTCAATCTGCGCGTAGTGCTGCTCCGTGGGGGGTCATCGCACGTGACGCGTATGCAACGGGGGCCCATGACGAGGCCTCATCGCGTTAAAGGAGCACGGCTCCAATGCCCCGGATTGACTGGCATCGGTTGAAATTTTGGTCTCCTTGGCTGGATCAAAGAAAGCTAAGGCCGGGGCCTCGGTCAGCTTTGCCTCGAGTTCCCTCCATTCGTGTTCGTGGGCCGGGAGCCATTGGAAGCTTGTTGTCTTCCTGACCAGGTTCCTGAGAGCCTTGGTGTGAGAGGCGAGGTTCGGGATGAATTTCCCGAAGAAGTTGACCATGCCCAAAAAGCGGAGGACCGCCTTCTTGCCCTCTGGTCAGCTACCTTGCCCGTATCCGGCTGCACTACCTAGTTGGGAGATGTGGTCCCCGAGGAACTTGATATCTGTCTGACCAAAGGAGCATTTGGCCCTGGTTGAGATGGAGGCCCTTCTCATGTATCCGTCTGAAGACCCGCTGGAGGCCATTAACGTGCTCCTGCGGGGTGCTGGGCCAGACGATTATGTCATCGACATAGAACACAAACACCTTCAATACCTTCCATCATTAGGGGCAGCACGGTGGCATTGTGGATAGCACAATCGCTTCACAGCTCCAGGGTCCCATGTTCGATTCCCGGCTGGGTCACTGTCTGTGCGGAGTCTGCACGTCCTCCCCGTGTGTGTGTGCGTGGGTTTCCTCCGGGTACTCCGGTTTCCTCCCACAGTCCAAAGATGTGCAGGTTAGGTGGATTGGCCATGCTAAATTGCCCTGAGTGTCCAAAATTGCCCTTAGTGTTGGTTGGGTTATGGGGATAGGGTGGAGGTGTTGACCTTGGGTAGGGTGCTCTTTCCAGGAGCCGGTGCAGACTCGATGGGCCGAATGGCCTCCTTCTGCACTGTAAATTCTCTGTTAAGCTCTATGTTAAGATCCTTGGGATCAATGCAAATTCTCAATTCGCCGCAAGGCTTTTTGACACAGACCGTGGAGCTGACCCAGTCGGTTGGTTCCGTGACCCTGGAGATCACTCCCTGGAACTGCTGCTTGAGGCGGTCCTGAAGGGGGGCGCTGGGACCCTGCGAGGTGCGTGCACCACAGGCTTGGCATTCGGTTTCAATAAAAGTTTGTTGGTGTACGGGAGCGCGCCCATGCCCTCGAAGACGTTGTGGTATTGGTTGATAATGGCATCGAGCTGCGGCCTGAAATCAGTGTCCTAAGAGGCAGACGCGTCAGCAGGAGAGAGGGAGCGAACCCTCTGGTTCAACAGCTTGCATGCCTGGGCGCGTGGCCGGACTTTTTGCTTCGGGGCGACCCTGTTCTTGGTAATCATACCGACGCGAAAAGGCGCCTTCGGGTCCTCGGTGTCGATATCGGGCAGCGGGTCAGAATCGGGTTCGGTGACAGTGGGCTGGATGGCAGGGGCATCAGTGCGCGGCTGGCTGGAGCGGCGAGGGTTGGCAGGCCTGAGCTCACCGGCATAAAGCAGCGTAGTGGCCAAGTCTGCCACATCGTCGGCATCGTCGGGATCTGGCATTGCCGCTGGAAATGGGCGGAGCCACGGTTGCCGCACGTCGTTGCGTCAGTGCGCTGGCTGAGCCGTCGCGCATGCGCGGCGCGGTTGTACGCGGGGCGCGCGTGCGCAGCACGTTCGGCCGACGTCCCCCTCGTTCGGTGCACGCATGCGCGGCGCGGTTGTACGCGCGTGCGCAGCACGTTCGGCCGCCGTCCCCCTCGTTCGGTGCGCGCATGCGCGGGAGTCCGCGGAAAGGCCGCCCTCATCCAGGCTGAGGCCCTGGAGTTGCTGGATTGCTTGGACCCGTTCTGCCTCATGGGGACATTGCCGCGCCCTTTCCGCCGCTTGGATGTGTGAGTAACGGTTAGTGGCGTGTTCATGGATCACCCAGGTCTCGACGGGAATCGCTAGGGTGAGCTGCTTAACCTTGAGGAGGTAGGAGGTCCGACTGAACACCGAAAACAATTTGGTCGCGAATCATGGAGTCGGAGGTGCAAGGACTGCGCAAGGACGCGGAGGTGGCAAACGCCGTTGGAAGATCTCGCGCTCGAAACTTTCATTCACCTCGAGGTCGCGGTGACTGTCAAACTTGAGGAGGACCGTCTTGAATTTTGATTTGTCTTCACCTTGAGAGCACAAGTGAGAGAGTTGAAGATGAGGTTCGATTCCCGGCTGGGTCACTGTCTGTGTGGAGTCTGCACATCCTCCCCGTGTCTGCGTGGGTTTCCTCCGGGTACTCCGGTTTCCTCCCACAGTCCAAAGATGTGCAGGTTAGGTGGATTGGCCGTGCTAAATTGCCCGTAGTGTCCTAAAATGTAAGGTTAGGGGGGGGGGTTGTTGGGTTACGGGTATAGGGTTGTTGAATCTTTTGGATTTGAAGTTTTGTTCAATTTATGGTTGTTGTTGAGACATTGTTGAAACTCAGTAGAATTTCAAGTTAAAAACTTGTCAGGTGCAAATAAGAATTGTTTTATTTGGAGTTCATTGGTTACAACTTGAAAATCATTTAAAAGGTAGTTTGTACACAATTTGATTTTCTTCAAAGAATCACAGGAATTATCTTCTGAGACAATAGCCTGAACACAACTTTAAAAGTCAAAGTCTGAAGTCAAAGTATGAAAATGAAATAGGAATACAGAACTCTTTTCTAATTCTCTTCCTTTACTTTCTCTCTCTCTCTCTCTTTCTGTCTTGTTCTCTTTGTCTCTTTCCTGTCTCTTTCTCTCTGTCTCTTTCTTCCTTTCTTTCTGTCTCTCTCTGTCTCTTTCTGTCTTTCTTCTCTTTGTCTCTTTCCTGTCTAAAATGGTGGCCAAATCATCCATGGATATACTCTTTCATATCTGTCTTAAGCGATCCGATCACACCCCAATATAATCCTAATTGGTTTAAGCTATATTCAAAACACATTTGATTTGATAACAAGCCATCCATCCTCCCAATGCAACGCCACTTCCAATTGTTGCTTATCTGCAACAATTGAGACGTTAGTCATCTCATCATGCTATTAAACTGTATTTTGACACAGTCTAAAATGTTTCGGCTTGCATACGTTATGGAATGTGGTTCAGGCTGTTATCACAAGTGGCCAGAAATCAGAACAATGGAGCCTTTAATGCTTCCACCTTACAGCCCATGGGATTCAGCCCGTGTCCTTGAAAGAATGTGATGTTTTTATCAGTGGTTCTGTTTTTCCCAAACACATGTCTGAGTTTGGAAGTTGTATATTTCTTTCATTTTAAAACTGGGATTTAATATTTATGCTTTAAACAGCCTATTAAGTGTATTTAAAATACCTGACTTCTGCAAGGGTGGATACGTGGGTTTGAGTAGGGTGATCATTGCTCGGCACAAAATGGAGGGCCGAAGGGCCTGTTCTGTGCTGTACTGTTCTATGTTCTATGTGGATGGCATGGTCCCCGGCTGTGAAGAGGAAGAGAGCGATCTTGCTGGCATCCGAAGCAGCTTCCAGGTTCCTGGCCTCGAGGTAGAGCCGGAAGCGCTGTTTGAAGATCTTCCAGTTGGACCCTAGGTTACCGGTGATGGGGAGCGGTGGGCAGACGCTGCCCATGTTGCAGGATGTCTGTCTGCTGGCGGAAGGCAGATCACTTGCAGGTAGTCTAATAAATTCTAACATCACGTCCTGGTACCATGATGTGTTGGGGACTGGATCCGTGGAGACTGCCTTTCCCTCAGCAGTAACACAGACAGGCGACCAACACCTGAAATAGTACAACACTATTTTATTAAGCTAGGAACTGTTGAACATACTTTCACTGTGGGTCGACTCAATGTTGGATTAAACTGAAGACCTTTGCCTGTCCTAACCAGTCTAATCACTCAGCACAGGTTGGAGGATCTGTGCTACAATCTGTAAGCTCTGTCCTTCTGAGAGACTGCATCAGATGCCCCCTGTCTTTATAGTGCGTGTGCTCTAACTGGTGATTGGCTGCGGTGTTTGTACATGTTGATTGGTCCCTGTGTGTGTCCATGAGTGTGTGGGTCTGCACCATGATATACTGGCGTATATTATGACACCTACAATTCTCATCCTCCTGTTCAAATCCCTCCCTCCCTCCCTATCTCTGTGACCTCCTCCAGCCCCTACAATTCTCATCCTCCTGTTCAAATCCCTCCCTCCCTATCTCTGTAACCTCCTCCAGCCACTACAATTCTCATCCTCCTGTTCAAATCCCTCCCTCCCTCGCCCCCCCCCTCCCTATCTCTGTAACCTCCTCCAGCTCCTACAATTCTCATCCTCCTGTTCAAATCCCTCCCTCCCTCCCTCCCTCGCTCCCCTCCCTCCCTATCTCTGTAACCTCCTCCAGCCCCTACAATTCTCATCCTCCTGTTCAAATCCCTCCCTCCCTCCCTATCTCTGTAACCTCCTCCAGCCCCTACAATTCTCATCCTCCTGTTCAAATCCCTCCCTCCCTCGCCCCCTCCCTCCCTATCTCTGTAACCTCCTCCAGCCCCTACAATTCTCATCCTCCTGTCAAATCCCTCCCTCCCTCCCTATCTCTGTAACCTCCTCCAGCCCCTACAATTCCCATCCTCCTGTTCAAATCCCTCCCTCCCTATCTCTGTAACCTCCTCCAGCCCCTACAATTCCCATCCTCCTGTTCAAATCCCTCCCTCCCCTCTCCCTCCCTATCTCTGTAACCTCCTCCAGCCCCTACAATTCTCATCCTCCTGTTCAAATCCCTCCCTCCCTATCTCTGTAACCTCCTCCAGCCCCTACAATTCTCATCCTCCTGTTCAAATCCCTCATCCCTCGCCCCCTCCCTCCCTATCTATGTAACCTCCTCCAGCCCCTACAATTCTCATCCTCCTGTCAAATCCCTCCCTCCCTCCCTATCTGTGTAACCTCCTCCAGCCCCTACAATTCCCATCCTCCTGTTCAAATCCCTCCCTCCCTATCTCTGTAACCTCCTCCAGCCCCTACAATTCCCATCCTCCTGTTCAAATCCCTCCCTCCCCTCTCCCTCCCTATCTCTGTAACCTCCTCCAGCCCCTACAATTCTCATCCTCCTGTTCAAATCCCTCCCTCCCTCCCTATCTCTGTAACCTCCAGCCCCTACAATCCCCATCCTCTTCTTCAACTCCCTCCTTTGCCCCTTCCCTCCCTATCTCTGTAACCTCCTCCAGTCCCTACAATTCCCATCCTCCTGTTCAAATCCCTCCCTCCCTCCCTATCTCTGTAACCTCCTCCAGCCCCTACAATTCTCATCCTCCTGTACAAATCCCTCCCTCCCTATCTCTGTAACCTCCTCCAGCCCCTACAATTCTCATCCTCCTGTTCAAATCCCTCCCTCCCTATCTCTGTAACATCCTCCAGCCCCTACAATTCCCATCCTCCTCTTCAACTCCCTCCCTCGCCCCTTCCCTCCCTATCTCTGTAACCTCCTCCAGTCCCTACAATTCTCATCCTCCTGTTCAAATCCCTCCCTCCCTATCTCTGTAACATCCTCCAGCCCCTACAATTCTCATCCTCCTGTACAAATCCCTCCCTCCCTATCTCTGTAACCTCCTCCAGCCCCTACAATTCCCATCCTCCTGTTCAAATCCCTCCCTCCCCTCTCCCTCCCTATCTCTGTAACCTCCTCCAGCCCCTACAATTCTCATCCTCCTGTTCAAATCCCTCCCTCCCTATCTGTGTAACCTCCTCCAGCCCCTACAATTCTCATCCTCCTGTACAAATCCCTCCCTCCCTCCCTCCCTATCTCTGTAACCTCCTCCAGCCCCTACAATTCTCATCCTCCTGTACAAATCCATCGCTCCCCTCCCTCCCTATCTCTGTAACCTCCTCCAGCCCCTACAATTCCCATCCTCCTGTTCAAATCTCTCCCTCCCTATCTCTGTAACCTCCTCCAGCCCCTACAATTCCCATCCTCCTGTTCAAATCCCTCCCTCCCTCCCTATCTCTGTACCCTCCTCCAGCCCCTACAATTCCCATACTCCTGTTCAAATCCCTCCCTCCCTCCCTATCTCTGTACCCTCCTCCAGCCCCTACAATTCCCATACTCCTGTTCAAATCCCTCCCTCCCTCCCTATCTCTGTAACCTCCTCCAGCCCCTACAATTCTCATCCTCCTGTTCAAATCCCTCCCTCCCTCCCTATCTCTGTAACCTCCTCCAGCCCCTACAATTCCCATCCTCCTGTTCAAATCCCTCCCTCCCTCGCTCCCTCCCTATCTCTGTAACTTCCTCCAGTCCTGTGGTGAATGTGTAACCACTATAATTCAGACTGTACATTACTGTGTCCCTGTGGGCTCCGTCTGTGAGCCGTTGAGCGGCCCTGCCCACAGGGGGAGATGAGGAGCTTGTACAGGGCTCCGCCCTCAGCTCCGCCCCCTTCAGGAAGCTGCGAGTCCACCCTCAGTTCAGCACAGTCGCAGGCAGGCTCAGTTGTAAGCCGATTAAAGCCAGAGTTTACTCCAACTCGAGTCTCTGGTTGAATTGATGGTCGCATCGATTTAATCGACTTAAAGAACTACTATGGCCGACTGGTAGATAGGGACGACACCGTACTGGACGCAACAAGAAGGAAATGGGAGGAGGACCTGGGGATGGAGATAGGGTGGGGACTCTGGAGCGAAGCACTGCATAGGGTCAACTCCACCTCCACGTGCGCAAGGCTCAGCCTGACGCAACTAAAAGTGGTACATAGAGCCCACTTAACAAGAACCCGTATGAGTAGGTTCTTCCCGGAGGTGGAGGACAGATGTGAACGGTGCCAAAGAGGCCCGGCCAACCACGCCCACATGTTCTGGTCTTGCCCCAGACTTGTGGAGTACTGGACAGCCTTCTTCGAGGCTGTGTCCAAAGTGGTGGGGGTGAGGGTGGAGCCATGCCCGATAGTGGCGGTCTTCGGGGTTTCAGAACAGCCAGATCTATTCCTGGGGAGGAGGGCGGATGCCCTTGCCTTTGCCTCCCTGATCGCCCGCCGTAGAATCCTGTTTGGCTGGCGGTCAGCAGCACCGCCCAGAGCTGCGGACTGGCTGTCCGACCTCTCGGAATCTCTCCAAATGGAGAAAATCAAATTTGCCATCCGAGGGTCGGACGACGGCTTCCACAGAACGTGGGAGCCATTCATGCAATTGTTCCGGGACCTGTTTGTGGCCAACGTACAAGAGGAAGAATAGTCGGGGGAAGGTAGCCGGCGGGGAGGGGGGGGGGGGGGCTACAGGTTCGTTACGGGGGTTCGATGCCAAGCTAAGGCCCAAAACCAAACTATAAATAAATGCCTATAAACATGTGCCTCGGCCATATTGGGGAATGTAAAATATGTATTTAGGGCAGCATAGTGGTTAGCATAAATGCTTCACAGCTCCAGGGTCCCAGGTTCGATTCCCGGCTGGGTCACTGTCTGTGCGGAGTCTGCACGTCCTCCCCGTGTGTGCGTGGGTTTCCTCCGGGTGCTCCGGTTTCCTCCCACAGTCCAAAGATGTGCGGGTTAGGGTGGATTGGCCATGCTAAATTGCCCGTAGTGTCCTAAAAAGTAGGGTTAAGGGTGTTGTTGGGTTACGGGTATAGGGTGGATACGTGGGTTTGAGTAGGGTGATCATTGCTCGGCACAACATCGAGGGCCGAAGGGCCTGTTCTGTGCTGTACTGTTCTATGTTCTATGTATGATGGCTAAAGGGGGCGGCCACAGTTGTTATTATGAAGATGCTTACCTGTAAATATACATGTTCATTTCTGCGTGTTTTTTTTCTCTAATAATTTGTGATATGTTGTCTATAAAATATGAAAACTTAACAAAAAAAAACATTTAAAAAAAAGAACCGCTATGGAATCAGCCCTCAAACCTGACCGACTGGAACTCGATCCACAGGCCGCTGAGGCAAAGGAAATTTTTTGGCATTGGCTTTGGTGCTTCAAGGCCAACCTGGCTGCGTCGACGACCTCCTCCGTTACAGATGAACAGAAACTAAATCTTCTCCACGCCCGGGGGAGCCATCGTATTTCTACTCCGCTTAATGAAGCTGACTCTTACACCGAGGCCCTCGCCATGCTCGACCGCCTGTACGTGCGGCCCGTGAACGAAGTCTACGTGCGTCACATCTTCACAACTCGTCGCCAGCGCCCCGGGGAGTCGCTAGAGGACTATCTGCGTGACTTCAAAGCCCCAGCACGCGACTGTAACTTCCAGGCCGTGACAGCCTCTCAGCACATGGAACTCGCCGTCCGAGACGTGTGCGTTGCGGGGGTACGATCAAATTATGTGCGGCAGCGTCTCCTTGAGAAAGGGGGCCCAGGACCTGGAGGACACGGTAATGCTAGCGACCTCGCTGGAGGTCACTTTCCAAAGCCTAACTGGGTTCCCGGCCGATCACGCGACCCCATCGTGGACCCCCGACCAGAGACTGCCCCAGGCCTGCGCCACGCGGCCACCCGACCACCACGGGGGGTATCGTGCCATTTTTGCGGACAGCCCCAACACCCCCGACAGCAATGCCCGGCCCGCAACGCGACCTGCAGCAGCTGCGGGCGAAAAGGACACTTCGTTAAGGTCTGCCTGGCCAACTCCACAAACTCGAACCCTAACCCGAACACTCGCTCCTCAGACCCGCAGACCCCGCAACGTGGCAGCGTGTCTGCCGACTCCGCCTCCGCACAACATGTGCGACTCACGGGGGCGGCCATCTTGGCCATCCTCCCCCAACGCGGCCGGCCATGTGCGATCCATGGGGACGGCCATCTTGGACGCCGTCTTCCTCGCCGCCCGCCACGTGTGACCCATGGGGGCGGCCATCTTGGACGCCGTCTTCCTCGCCGCCCGCCACGTGTGATCCATGGTGGCGGCCATCTTGGACGCCATCTTCCTCGCCGCCCGCCACGTGTGATCCATGGGGGCCGCCATCTTGGCCATCACCACGCCGCTCGCCACATGATGTCCGTCCAGATCAACGGATACGAGACACCGTGCTTCTTCGACTCCGGGAGCACTGAGAGCTTCGTTCACCCAGATCTGGGAAGGTGCTGCTCGCTCCCGATATTCCCGACACAGCAAACAATCTCCCTCCCCTCGGGGTCGCACCCAGTCCGAATACAGGGGCGCACCTCAGCAACTCTGACAATACAGGGCGCCGATTGCACCAATTTCCAACTGTACGTGTTCCCAGATCTCTGCCCCCCCTCCTCCTAGGGCTGGATTTCCAGTGTAGCCGCAGGAGCGTCACACTCAGCTTCGGCGGGCCCCTCCCCCCACTCACTATATGTAATCTAGCAACTCTGAAAATCCACCCCCCTCCTCTCACTCTTCCCTAATCTCACTGCCAACTGCAGGACAGGGCCACCCGCAGCAGGCGGTACAGCCTGCAGGACAGGGCCACCCGCAGCAGGCGGTACAGCCTGCAGGACAGGGCCACTCGCAGCAGGCGGTACAGCCTGCAGGACAGGGCCACCCGCAGCAGGAGGTACAGCCTGCAGGACAGGGCCACCCGCAGCAGGAGGTACAGCCTGCAGGACAGGGCCACCCGCAGCAGGCGGTACAGCCTGCAGGACAGGGCCACCCGCAGCAGGCGGTACAGCCTGCAGGACAGGGCCACTCGCAGCAGGCGGTACAGCCTGCAGGACAGGGCCACCCGCAGCAGGAGGTACAGCCTGCAGGACAGGGCCACCCGCAGCAGGAGGTACAGCCTGCAGGACAGGGCCACTCGCAGCAGGAGGTACAGTCTGCAGGACAGGGCCACTCGCAGCAGGCGGTACAGCCTGCAGGACAGGGCCACCCGCAGCAGGCGGTACAGCCTGCAGGACAGGGCCACCCGCAGCAGGAGGTACAGCCTGCAGGACAGGGCCACTCGCAGCAGGCGGTACAGCCTGCAGGACAGGGCCACCCGCAGCAGGCGGTACAGTCTGCAGGACAGGGCCACTCGCAGCAGGCGGTACAGCCTGCAGGACAGGGCCACCCGCAGCAGGCGGTACAGCCTGCAGGACAGGGCCACCCGCAGCAGGAGGTACAGCCTGCAGGACAGGGCCACCCGCAGCAGGCGGTACAGGACAGGGCTACCCGCAGCAGGCGGTACAGCCTGCAGGACAGGGCCACCCGCAGCAGGAGGTACAGGACAGGGCCACTCGCAGCAGGCGGTACAGCCTGCAGGACAGGGCCACCCGCAGCAGGAGGTACAGGACAGGGCCACTCGCAGCAGGCGGTACAGCCTGCAGGACAGGGCCACCCGCAGCAGGCGGTACAGCCTGCAGGACAGGGCCACCCGCAGCAGGCGGTACAGCCTGCACGACAGGGCCACTCGCAGCAGGAGGTACAGCCTGCAGGACAGGGCCACCCGCAGCAGGAGGTACAGGACAGGGCCACCCGCAGCAGGCGGTACAGGACAGGGCTACCCGCAGCAGGCGGTACAGCCTGCAGGACAGGGCCACTCGCAGCAGGCGGTACAGCCTGCAGGACAGGGCCACCCGCAGCAGGCGGTACAGCCTGCAGGACAGGGCCACCCGCAGCAGGAGGTACAGCCTGCAGGACAGGGCCACCCGCAGCAGGAGGTACAGGACAGGGCCACCCGCAGCAGGCGGTACAGCCTGCAGGACAGGGCCACCCGCAGCAGGCGGTACAGCCTGCAGGACAGGGCCACCCGCAGCAGGCGGTACAGCCTGCACGACAGGGCCACTCGCAGCAGGAGGTACAGCCTGCAGGACAGGGCCACTCGCAGCAGGCGGTACAGCCTGCAGGACAGGGCCACTCGCAGCAGGAGGTACAGCCTGCAGGACAGGGCCACCCGCAGCAGGAGGTACAGCCTGCAGGACAGGGCCACTCGCAGCAGGAGGTACAGCCTGCAGGACAGGGCCACCCGCAGCAGGAGGTACAGCCTGCAGGACAGGGCCACCCGCAGCAGGAGGTACAGCCTGCAGGACAGGGCCACTCGCAGCAGGAGGTACAGCCTGCAGGACAGGGCCACCCGCAGCAGGCGGTACAGCCTGCAGGACAGGGCCACCCGCAGCAGGAGGTACAGCCTGCAGGACAGGGCCACCCGCAGCAGGCGGTACAGCCTGCAGGACAGGGCCACCCGCAGCAGGAGGTACAGCCTGCAGGACAGGGCCACTCGCAGCAGGCGGTACAGCCTGCAGGACAGGGCCACCCGCAGCAGGCGGTACAGCCTGCAGGACAGGGCCACCCGCAGCAGGCGGTACAGCCTGCAGGACAGGGCCACCCGCAGCAGGCGGTACAGCCTGCAGGACAGGGCCACCCGCAGCAGGCGGTACAGCCTGCAGGACAGGGCCACCCGCAGCAGGCGGTACAGCCTGCAGGACAGGGCCACCCGCAGCAGGCGGTACAGCCTGCAGGACAGGGCCACCCGCAGCAGGCGGTACAGCCTGCAGGACAGGGCCACCCGCAGCAGGAGGTACAGCCTGCAGGACAGGGCCACTCGCAGCAGGCGGAACAGCCTGCAGGACAGGGCCACCCGCAGCAGGAGGTACAGCCTGCAGGACAGGGCCACTCGCAGCAGGCGGTACAGCCTGCAGGACAGGGCCACCCGCAGCAGGCGGTACAGCCTGCAGGACAGGGCCACCCGCAGCAGGCGGTACAGCCTGCAGGACAGGGCCACTCGCAGCAGGAGGTACAGCCTGCAGGACAGGGCCACTCGCAGCAGGCGGTACAGCCTGCAGGACAGGGCCACCCGCAGCAGGCGGTACAGCCTGCAGGACAGGGCCACCCGCAGCAGGAGGTACAGCCTGCAGGACAGGGCCACTCGCAGCAGGCGGTACAGCCTGCAGGACAGGGCCACTCGCAGCAGGAGGTACAGCCTGCAGGACAGGGCCACCCGCAGCAGGCGGTACAGCCTGCTGGACAGGGCCACTCGCAGCAGGAGGTACAGGACAGGGCCACCCACAGCAGGCGGTACAGCCTGCAGGACAGGGCCACCCGCAGCAGGCGGTACAGCCTGCAGGACAGGGCCACCCGCAGCAGGAGGTACAGCCTGCAGGACAGGGCCACTCGCAGCAGGAGGTACAGCCTGCAGGACAGGGCCACCCGCAGCAGGCGGTACAGCCTGCAGGACAGGGCCACCCGCAGCAGGCGGTACAGGACAGGGCCACCCGCAGCAGGAGGTACAGCCTGCAGGACAGGGCCACCCGCAGCAGGCGGTACAGCCTGCAGGACAGGGCCACTCGCAGCAGGCGGTACAGGACAGGGCCACCCGCAGCAGGCGGTACAGCCTGCAGGACAGGGCCACCCGCAGCAGGCGGTACAGCCTGCAGGACAGGGCCACTCGCAGCAGGCGGTACAGCCTGCAGGACAGGGCCACCCGCAGCAGGCGGTACAGCCTGCAGGACAGGGCCACCCGCAGCAGGAGGTACAGCCTGCAGGACAGGGCCACCCGCAGCAGGCGGTATAGCCTGCAGGACAGGGCCACCCGCAGCAGGAGGTACAGCCTGCAGGACAGGGCCACCCGCAGCAGGAGGTACAGCCTGCAGGACAGGGCCACCCGCAGCAGGCGGTACAGCCTGCAGGACAGGGCCGCCCGCAGCAGGCGGTACAGCCTGCAGGACAGGGCCACCCGCAGCAGGCGGTACAGCCTGCAGGACAGGGCCACCCGCAGCAGGCGGTACAGCCTGCAGGACAGGGCCACTCGCAGCAGGCGGTACCTGCAGGACAGGGCCACCCGCAGCAGGCGGTACAGCCTGCAGGACAGGGCCACTCGCAGCAGGCGGTACAGCCTGCAGGACAGGGCCACCCGCAGCAGGCGGTACAGCCTGCAGGACAGGGCCACCCGCAGCAGGCGGTACAGCCTGCAGGACAGGGCCACCCGCAGCAGGAGGTACAGCCTGCAGGACAGGGCCACCCGCAGCAGGAGGTACAGCCTGCAGGACAGGGCCACCGCACAGCAGGCGGTACAGCCTGCAGGACAGGGCCACTCGCAGCAGGCGGTACAGCCTGCAGGACAGGGCCACCCGCAGCAGGAGGTACAGCCTGCAGGACAGGGCCACCCGCAGCAGGAGGTACAGCCTGCAGGACAGGGCCACTCGCAGCAGGCGGGTACAGCCTGCAGGACAGGGCCACTCGCAGCAGGAGGTACAGCCTGCAGGACAGGGCCACTCGCAGCAGGCGGTACAGCCTGCAGGACAGGGCCACCCGCAGCAGGCGGTACAGCCTGCAGGACAGGGCCACCCGCAGCAGGCGGTTAAGCCTGCAGGACAGGGCCACTGCGCAGCAGGAGGTACAGCCTGCAGGACAGGGCCACCCGCAGCAGGCGGTACAGCCTGCAGGACAGGGCCACCCGCAGCAGGCGGTACAGCCTGCAGGACAGGGCCACCCGCAGCAGGCGGTACAGCCTGCAGGACAGGGCCACCCGCAGCAGGAGGTACAGCCTGCAGGACAGGGCCACCCGCAGCAGGAGGTACAGCCTGCAGGACAGGGCCACCCGCAGCAGGCGGTACAGCCTGCAGGACAGGGCCACCCGCAGCAGGCGGTACAGCCTGCAGGACAGGGCCACCCGCAGCAGGAGGTACAGCCTGCAGGACAGGGCCACCCGCAGCAGGAGGTACAGCCTGCAGGACAGGGCCACTCGCAGCAGGAGGTACAGCCTGCAGGACAGGGCCACCCGCAGCAGGCGGTACAGCCTGCAGGACAGGGCCACCCGCAGCAGGCGGTACAGCCTGCAGGACAGGGCCACTCGCAGCAGGCGGTACAGCCTGCAGGACAGGGCCACCTCGCAGCAGGCGGTACAGCCTGCAGGACAGGGCCACCCGCAGCAGGCGGTACAGCCTGCAGGACAGGGCCACCCGCAGCAGGCGGTACAGCCTGCAGGACAGGGCCACCCGCAGCAGGCGGTACAGCCTGCAGGACAGGGCCACTCCGCAGCAGGAGGTACAGCCTGCAGGACAGGGCCACCGCAGCAGGAGGTACAGCCTGCAGGACAGGGCCACCCGCAGCAGGCGGTACAGCCTGCAGGACAGGGCCACCCGCAGCAGGCGGTACAGCCTGCAGGACAGGGCCACCCGCAGCAGGCGGTACAGCCTGCAGGACAGGGCCACCCGCAGCAGGCGGTACAGCCTGCAGGACAGGGCCACCCGCAGCAGGCGGTACAGCCTGCAGGACAGGGCCACCCGCAGCAGGCGGTACAGCCTGCAGGACAGGGCCACCCGCAGCAGGAGGTACAGCCTGCAGGACAGGGCCACCCGCAGCAGGCGGTACAGCCTGCAGGACAGGGCCACCCGCAGCAGGCGGTACAGCCTGCAGGACAGGGCCACCCGCAGCAGGCGGTACAGCCTGCAGGACAGGGCCACCCGCAGCAGGAGGTACAGCCTGCAGGACAGGGCCACCCGCAGCAGGAGGTACAGCCTGCAGGACAGGGCCACTCGCAGCAGGCGGTACAGCCTGCAGGACAGGGCCACTCGCAGCAGGCGGTACAGCCTGCAGGACAGGGCCACCCGCAGCAGGCGGTACAGGACAGGGCCACCCGCAGCAGGAGGTACAGCCTGCAGGACAGGGCCACTCGCAGCAGGAGGTACAGCCTGCAGGACAGGGCCACTCGCAGCAGGCGGTACAGCCTGCAGGACAGGGCCACTCGCAGCAGGCGGTACAGGACAGGGCCACCCGCAGCAGGCGGTACAGCCTGCAGGACAGGGCCACCCGCAGCAGGCGGTACAGCCTGCAGGACAGGGCCACTCGCAGCAGGCGGTACAGCCTGCAGGACAGGGCCACCCGCAGCAGGAGGTACAGCCTGCAGGACAGGGCCACCCGCAGCAGGCGGTACAGCCTGCAGGACAGGGCCACTCGCAGCAGGCGGTACAGCCTGCAGGACAGGGCCACCCGCAGCAGGCGGTACAGCCTGCAGGACAGGGCCACTCGCAGCAGGCGGTACAGCCTGCAGGACAGGGCCACCCGCAGCAGGCGGTACAGCCTGCAGGACAGGGCCACTCGCAGCAGGCGGTACAGCCTGCAGGACAGGGCCACTCGCAGCAGGCGGTACAGCCTGCAGGACAGGGCCACCCGCAGCAGGCGGTACAGCCTGCAGGACAGGGCCACCCGCAGCAGGCGGTACAGCCTGCAGGACAGGGCCACTCGCAGCAGGAGGTACAGCCTGCAGGACAGGGCCACCCGCAGCAGGAGGTACAGCCTGCAGGACAGGGCCACCCGCAGCAGGCGGTACAGCCTGCAGGACAGGGCCACCCGCAGCAGGAGGTACAGCCTGCAGGACAGGGCCACCCGCAGCAGGAGGTACAGCCTGCAGGACAGGGCCACCCGCAGCAGGCGGTACAGCCTGCAGGACAGGGCCACCCGCAGCAGGAGGTACAGCCTGCAGGACAGGGCCACCCGCAGCAGGAGGTACAGCCTGCAGGACAGGGCCACCCGCAGCAGGCGGTACAGCCTGCAGGACAGGGCCACCTCGCAGCAGGCGGTACAGCCTGCAGGACAGGGCCACCCGCAGCAGGCGGTACAGCCTGCAGGACAGGGCCACCCGCAGCAGGAGGTACAGCCTGCAGGACAGGGCCACTCGCAGCAGGCGGTACAGCCTGCAGGACAGGGCCACCCGCAGCAGGCGGTACAGCCTGCAGGACAGGGCCACCCGCAGCAGGCGGTACAGCCTGCAGGACAGGGCCACCCGCAGCAGGAGGTACAGCCTGCAGGACAGGGCCACCCGCAGCAGGCGGTACAGCCTGCAGGACAGGGCCACCCGCAGCAGGCGGTACAGCCTGCAGGACAGGGCCACCCGCAGCAGGAGGTACAGCCTGCAGGACAGGGCCACCCGCAGCAGGCGGTACAGCCTGCAGGACAGGGCCACCCGCAGCAGGCGGTACAGCCTGCAGGACAGGGCCACCCGCAGCAGGCGGTACAGCCTGCAGGACAGGGCCACCCGCAGCAGGAGGTACAGCCTGCAGGACAGGGCCACCCGCAGCAGGAGGTACAGGACAGGGCCACCCGCAGCAGGCGGTACAGCCTGCAGGACAGGGCCACCCGCAGCAGGCGGTACAGCCTGCAGGGACAGGGCCACTCGCAGCAGGCGGTACAGCCTGCAGGACAGGGCCACTCGCAGCAGGCGGTACAGCCTGCAGGACAGGGCCACTCGCAGCAGGCGGTACAGCCTGCAGGACATGGCCACCCGCAGCAGGCGGTACAGCCTGCAGGACAGGGCCACCCGCAGCAGGCGGTACAGCCTGCAGGACAGGGCCACCCGCAGCAGGAGGTACAGTCTGCAGGACAGGGTGTTTATCAGATCTGAAGTCCGGTGTGTGAAGGAGTTATAGAGGCCAGTAACAGCCCCTGGAGAGCTCAGGTGGTGGTCGTCAAGACCGGGGGAAAGTTCCGGATGGCGGTTGATTACAGCCAGACCATTAACCGGTTCACGCACCTCGATGCGTACCCCCTCCCCCGGATTGCAGACATGGTCAATCAGATCGCCCAGCACCGCGTGTTCTCCACGGTGGATCTGAAGTCTGCATACCACCAGCTCCCAATCCGCCCGGAGGATCGCCACTACACGGCGTTCGAGGCAGACGGCCGCCTCTTCCATTTCCTCCGGGTCCCCTTCGGCGTCACTAACGGGGTCTCGGTGTTCCAACGAGCAATGGGCCGAATGGTGGACCAGTACGGGCTGCGGGCCACGTTTCCCGTACTTGGATCACGTCACCATCTGCGGCCATGACCAGCAGGACCACGATGCCAACCTCCACCGATTTCTCCAAACCGCCCAGAAACTCAATCTCACCTACAATCAGGAGAAATGCGTTTTCCGCACGACCAGACTAGCCATCCTCGGCTACGTCGTGGAGAACGGGGTCCTGGGCCCCGATCCGGACCGTATCCGCCCCCTCTTACACCTCCCTCTCCCTCATTGTCCCAGGGCCCTCAAACGGTGCCTGGGATTCTTCTCCTATTACGCTCAGTGGGTCCCCCAGTATGTGGACAAAGCCCGCCCACTATTTAAGGCCACACTCTTCCCACTGTCAGCTGAGGCTCGCCAGGCCTTCAACTGCATCAAGGAGGACATCGCCAAAGCCGCCATGCGGGCGGTGGATCAATCCGTCCCCTTTCAGGTGGAGAGCGATGCCTCAGAGGTCGCTCTCGCTGCCACTCTGAACCAGGCAGGGAGACCAGTCACCTTCTTCTCCCGAACCCTCTCCGCTTCCGAACGTCGCCACTCCTCAGTCGGAAAGGAAGCCCAAGCCATTGTGGAGGCCGTACGGCACTGGAGGCACTACCTCGCAGGTAGGAGGTTCACCCTCATCACCGACCAACGATCGGTTGCCTTCATGTTCGACAACTCGCAAAGGGGCAAAATCAAGAACGACAAGATCTTGCGGTGGAGGATCGAACTCTCCACCTATAATTACGATATAATATATCGTCCTGGGAAGCTCAATGAGCCCCCAGATGCCCTGTCCCGGGGCACGTGCTCCAGCGCGCAAGACGACCGACTACAGGTGATCCACAATGACCTCTGCCACCCGGGGGTCACCCGGCTCGCCCACTACATCAGGGCCCGCAACCTGCCCTTCTCCACTGAGGAGGTTAAAGCCGTCACCAGGGATTGCCCGATCTGCTCGGAGTGCAAACCGCACTTCTACAGACCAGACAGGGCCCACCTGGTAAAGGCTTCCCGGCCCTTTCAACGCCTGAGCATCGATTTCAAAGGGCCCCTCCCTTCGAACAACCACAACATCTACTTTCTCAATATTATAGATGAGTTCTCCCGCTTCCCCTTTGCCATCCCGTGCCCTGACATGACCTCCCACACAGTCATTAGGGCCCTGCACAGTATCTTCACCCTGTTCGGGTTCCCCAGCTACGTGCACAGCGACCGGGGTTCGTCCTTCATGAGCGACGAGCTGCGTCAGTACCTGCTCGACAAGGGCATTGCCTCGAGCAGGACTACCAGCTACAACCCCAGGGGGAACGGGCAGGTGGAGAGGGAGAACGCGACGGTCTGGAAGACCGTCCTACTGACCCTCCGGTCCAGGAATCTCCCGACCCCCCCCACTGGCAGGAGGTCCTCCCCGATGCGCTCCCTGCTATTAGGTCCCTCCTGTGTACGGCCACGAATCAGTCCTCATGATCGCCTATTTGCCTTCCCTCGGGGAACTACTACGGGGGTCTCGCTTCCGCCCTGGCTGAGGACACCAGGCCCTGTCCTTCGGAAGCACGTCCGGACACATAAGACCGACCCCCTGGTAGAGAGGGTCCAGCTCCTGCACTCGAACCCCCGCTACGCGTTTGTCGAACACCCCGATGGCCGACAGGACACGTTTCCCTCGGGGACCTGGCACCCGCAGGCTCTCCTACCACTACCGCCGATGTACCCCCCACACTACACCCCACCCGACTTCCCTGGCCCCGTGCTCCCTTCCACCCTGACACACCGGTCCGCAGGAACGAAGCTCAGGAAGAACCCCACCCCCGGACCCACACTGAACACCCTCCCACAGCCCATCCAAAACGGCTCCAACCCCAGCGCTTCGTCGGCCGCTACGCACGATCCGGGAGCCGGACCGACTGAACTTGTCGACCCATCACCCCCGACGGGACTTGATTTTCTAACAGGGGGTGAATGTGGTGAATGTGTAACCACTATAATTCCGATTGTACATTACTGTGTCCCTCTGGGCTCCGTCTGTGAGCCATTGCACGGCTCTGCCCACAGGGGGAGATGAGGAGCATGTACAGGGCTCCGCCCTCAGCTCCGCCCCCTGCAGGAAGTATAAGTGCTGCGGTCCTACGAGTCCGCCCTCAGTTCAGCACAGTCACAGGCAGGCTCAGTTGTAAGCCGATTAAAGCCACAGTTTACTCCAACTCGTGTCTCTGAGTGAATTAATGGTCGCATCACCCTACAATTCTCATCCTCCTGTTCAAATCCCTCCCTCTCTCCCCTCCCTCCGTATCTCTGTAACCTCCTCCAGCCCCTACAATTCTCATCCTCCTGTTCAAATCCCTCCCTCCCTATCTCTGTAACCTCCTCCAGCCCCGACAATTCCCATCCTCCTGTTCAAATCCCTCCCTCCCTCCCTCCCTATCTCTGTAACCTCCTCCAGCCCCTACAATTCTCATCCTCCTGTTCAAATCCCTCCCTCCCTATCTCTGTAACCTCCTCCAGCCCCGACAATTCCCATCCTCCTGTTCAAATCCCTCACTCCCTCCCTCCCTCCCTATCTCTGTAACCTCCTCCAGCTCCTACAATTCCCATCCTCCTCTTCAAATCCCTCCCTCGCTCCCTATCTCTGTAACCTCCTCCAGCCCCGATAACCCTCCCTATCTCTGTAACCTCCTCCAGCCCCTACAATTCCCATCCTCCTGTACAAATCCCTCCCTCCCTCCCTATCTCTGTAACCTCCTCCAGCTCCTACAATTCACATCCTGTTCAAATCCCTCCCTCCCTCCCTATCTCTGTAACCTCCTCAAGACCCTACAATTCTCATCCTCCTGTTCAAATCCCTCCCTCCCTATCTCTCTAACCTCCTCCAGTCCCTACAATTCTCATCCTCCTGTTCAAATCCCTCCCTCCCTATCTCTGTAACCTCCTCCAACCCCTACAATTCACATCCTCCTGTTCAAAGCCATCCCTCCCTCCCTCCCTATCTCTGTAACCTCCTCCAGCCCCTACAATTCTCATCCTCCTGTTCAAATCCCTCCCTCCCTCCCTATCTCTGTAACCTCCTCCAGCCCCTACAATTCTCATTCTCCTGTTCAAATCCCTCCCTCCCTCCCTCCCTATCTCTGTAACCTCCTCCAGCCCCTACAATTCTCATCCTCCTCTTCAAATCCCTCCCTCCCTCCCTATCTCTGTAACCTCCCTCAGCCCCTACAATTCCAATCCTCCTGTTCAAATCCCTCCCTCCCTCCCTCCCTCCCTATCTCTGTAACCTCCTCCAGCCCCTACAATTCTCATCCTCCTGTTCAAATACTTCCCTCCCTCCCCCTCCCTATCTCTGTAACCTCCTCCAGCCCCTACAATTCTCATCCTCCTGTTCAAATCCCTCCCTCCCTATCTCTGTAACATCCTCCAGCCCCTACAATTCTCATCCTCCTGTTCAAATCCCTCCCTCCCTCTCTCTGTAACCTCCTCCAGCCCCTACATTCCTCATCCTCCTGTTCAAATCCCTCCCTCCCTCCCTCCCTCCCTATCTCTGTAACCTCCTCCAGCCCCTACAATTCTCATCCTCCTCTTCAAATCCCTCCCTCCCTCCCTATCTCTGTAACCTCCCTCAGCCCCTACAATTCAAATCCTCCTGTTCATAGCCATCCCTCGCTCCCTCCCTCCCTATCTCTGTAACCTCCTCCAGCCCCTACAATTCTCATCCTCCTGTTCAAATCCCTCCCTCCCTATCTCTGTAACCTCCTCCAGCCCCTACAATTCCCATCCTCCTGTTCAAACCCCTCCCTCCCTCCCTATCTCTGTAACCTCCTCCAGCCCCTACAATTCTCATCTTCCTGTTCAAATCCCTCCCTCCCTCCCTATCTCTGTAACCACCTCCAGCCCCTACAATTCTCATTCTCCTGTTCAAATCCCCCCTCCTCCCTCCCTATCTCTGTAACCTCCTCCAGCCCCTACAATTCTCATCCTCCTGTTCAAATCCCTCCCTCCCTCCCTCCCTATCTCTGTAACCTCCTCCAGCCCCTACAATTCCCATCCTCCTCTTCAAATCCCTCCCTCCCTCCCTATCTCTGTAACCTCCCTCAGCCCCTACAATTCCAATCCTCCTGTTCATAGCCATCCCTCGCTCCCTCCCTCCCTATCTCTGTAACCTCCTCCAGCCCCTACAATTCTCATCTTCCTGTTCAAATCCCTCCCTCCCTCCCTATCTCTGTAACCTCCTCCAGCCCCTACAATTCTCATCTTCCTGTTCAAATCCCTCCCTCCCTCCCTATCTCTGTAACCTCCTCCAGCCCCTACAATTCTCATCTTCCTGTTCAAATCCCCTCCCTCCCTCCCTATCTCTGTAACCACCTCCAGCCCCTACAATTCTCATTCTCCTGTTCAAATCCCCCCTCCTCCCTCCCTATCTCTGTAACCTCCTCCAGCCCCTACAATTCCCATCCTCCTGTTCAAATCCCTCCCTCGCTCCCCTCCCTCCCTCCCTATCTCTGTAACCTCCCCCCTGACTTCCATCTCTCCGCCATTGGCAGCTGTGTCTTCAGCTACCAGGGTGGGTGGGGAGGGGGGGGGAAGGGGGGGGGGGGAAGGAGGGGGGGGGAGGGAGGAGGGGGGGGAGGGAGGGAGGGGGGGTGGGGGGGAGCCGGCGTGTGGAACATGGGAGGGGTCATTTTTAAAAATCCATCTGTTTGACCAATGCCACTTTGAGAAGGCAGCCGTGCGCCCTCATCTGGTCGAGGTGCACATGCCGCCGACGTGGACATTCTATCGCAATCGCCTCGATCAATGGCCTGGCGAGCTCCCTCTTCGACACGGTGTGCGATCGCCCGCCTCCGATATCCCCCCTCGTGGAGCTCCAGTCGGTTATGACCATCCCGCGTGAGATCGAGCTGTCCGTCTGTGATTTGACAGGGAGGTTGGCACAGGGCTGTTGGAGCGACCTTTCCGCTTCTGGTGACATTAATCCCAGCTCTGGTTACCGCTGAGACACTGAACTTCGGACAAGGAGTGATCCTCCAAAGACAATGGGGCCCGTGGTGACCAGTGCTCCACGGACTGCCGCAGCCGTTGTTTTCAGCTGGCAAAACAACGGCAAAAGGTCCTGGGTGTGAAATCTGCTCCTCCTCCTTGGGCAGCCCCCGGGGACATGGAGGGTGACTCCCCCCCCCCCCCCCCCCCCCCACCCTGTGCTTCCTGTGATTGGCTGATCATTCCGGTGCGGGGGCAGTTGGCGGATTGGTGATTGGCGGGTTGCCCAGAGGTTCGCCCACACCCTCCGACATCCACTCTCACGGTAGCATGGTGGTTAGCATCAATGCTTCACAGCTCCAGGGTCCCAGGTTCGGTTCCCGGCTGGGTCACTGTCTGTGTGGAGTCTGCACGCCCTCCCCGTGTGTGCGTGGGTTTCCTCCGGGTGCTCCGGTTTCCTCCCACAGTCCAAAGATGTGCGGGTTAGGTGGATTGGCCATGCTAAATTGCCCGTAGTGTAAGGTTAATGGGGGGATTGTTGGGTTACGGGTATACGGGTTACGTGGGTTTAAGTAGGGTGATCATTGCTCGGCACAACATCGAGGGCCGAAGGGCCTGTTCTGTGCTGTACTGTTCTATGTTCTATGTTCTATTATTATTATCTTGTGGGTCACGCATGGGGGGGGGGGAAGAGAAAACCATTTCAGTACGCCAGAGGAAGCGAAAGACTTTATAAAGGACTGGGGGACGTTTGAGGATTTCTAATAATATAATAATCTTTATTAGTGTCACAAGTAAAGGGGCTGTTTAGCACAGGGCTAAATCGCTGGCTTTGAAAGCAGACCAAGGCAGGCCAGCAGCACGGTTCGATTCCCGTACCAGCCTCCCCGAACAGGCGCCGGAATGTGGCGACTAGGGGCTTTTCACAGTAACTTCATTTGAAGCCTACTCGTGACAATAAGCCATTTTCATTTCATTTCATTTCATTTCAGTAGGCTTACATTAACACTGCAGTGAAGTTACTGTGAAAAGCCCCTAGTCGCCACATTCTGGCGCCTGTTCGGGTACACACAGAGGGAGAATTCAGAATGTCCAATTCACCCAACAAGCACGTCTTTCGCGACTTGTGGGAGGAAACCGGAGCACCCGGGGGAAACCCACGCAGGCACGGGGAGGACGTGCAGACTCCGCACAGACAGCGACCCGAGCCGGGAATCGAACCCGGTATCCTGGCGCTGTGAGGCAACAGTGCTAACCACTGGGGAAGTAGTGTTGTCACTGCATTGATAGCAGAGACCCAGCGTGACGGATGTAGAAATTGTTACATGTTATAGTTTACATCTATTGCAGTAATTGCTTTCAAAAGCCTGATTAATGTATATAATTGTTGTAGTAATATTATTAAAGAACCTAGTTTACAGTACCCTGATTGTGTGTCCATGAAATCTGTAATTAAGGAGTCGTAAAAGAGTGATTTCAACTTACCCGATTACAGATAAGTGGCTACTGGAATCTTGCTTTGATTGCTGGAGATTCCCTGGAGTGTCAACAACTTACGAGGGAGGGATGTTTAGTCCCAGCTAAGCAGGTCATGGAACTTTGTGGACAGATGATTTAATTCATGGGTGGGGGGGGAGCCAGGTCTGTCTGTAGTTTTGCAGGTGGCCAAAGGATTTGAGTCTGACCAGACAGAACTGCACTGGACCCTGCTCTTGAAAGGAACTCTCACCGAAAGTCTCTCCGAAGCTAAGCACTAAACCTGTTCTGCTAACTTTATTTCTAAGTGGTACTTGAACTGTGTTGGGTTGCTCGATCAGAATTAGTACCATGTATAGATAGTAAGTTAAAGTTTTCTCTTGTGTTCAAGAAATGTTTAACTGGTAATTGTAAAGCTATTTAATTTGATGTCAATTTGGTTAATTCGGTGTTTAAATTGAAGTTTGATAGAATGCAAAATATACCTATTGCGGTATCGCGTGGGGTGAAGTCTTCCCTCCTCACAATTCTACAAACTGAAAAAATTGTTTGGGGTCTGGTCTGATACCTTAACAGATGTTGGGGTCGAGTCCGGGATGCTAACAGATGTTGGGGTCGAGTCCGGGATGCTAACAGATGTTGGGGTTGAGTCCGGGATGCTAACAGATGTTGGGGTCGAGTCCGGGATGCTAACAGATGTTGGGGTTGAGTCCGGGATGCTAACAGATGTTGGGGTCGAGTCCAGGATGTTAACAGATGTTGGGGTTGAGTCCGGGATGCTAACAGATGTTGGGGTCGAGTCCGGGATGCTAACAGATGTTGGGGTCGAGTCCGGGATGCTAACAGATTTTGGGGTCGGGTCCGGGATGCTAACAGATGTTGGGGTTGAGTCTGGGATGCTAACAGATGTTGGGGTTGAGTCCGGGATGCTAACAGATTTTGGGGTCGGAACCAGCATCCTGACAGATGTTGGGGTCGGGTCCGGTATCCTAACTAATGTTGGAAGCAGGAAGTGGAGAGAGGGACCAGGAAGTGGAGAGAGGACCAGGAAGTGGAGAGAGGGACCAGGAAGTGGGGAGAGGGACCAGGAAGTGGAGAGAGGGACCAGGATGTGGAGAGAGGGACAAGGAAGAGGAGAGAGGAACCAGGGAGTGGAGAGAGGGACCAGGAAGTGGAGAGAGGAACCAGGGAGTGGAGAGAGGGACCAGGAAGTGGGGAGAGGGACCAGGAAGTGGAGAGAGGGACCAGGATGTGGAGAGGAACCAGAAAGTGGAGAGGGACCAGGAATTGGAGAGGGACCAGGAAGAGGAGGAACCAGGAAGTGGAGAGAGGGACAAGGAAGAGGAGAGAGGAACCAGGAAGTGGAGAGAGGGACAAGGAAGTCGAAAGAGGAACCAGGAAGTGGAGAGGAACCAGGAAGTGGAGAGGAACCAGGAAGTGGAGAGAGGGACCAGGAAGTGGAGGGAGGGACCAGGAAGTGGAGAGAGGAACCAGGAAGTGGAGAATGGGGCCAGGAAGTGGAGAGGGACCAGGAAGTGGGGAGAGGGACCAGGAAGTGGAGAGAGGGGCCAGGAAGTGGAGAGAGGGACCAGGAAGTGGAGAGGAACGAGGAGGTGGAGAGAGGGACCAGGAAGTGGAGAGAGAAACCAGGAAGTGGAAAAGGGAACCAGGAAGTGGGGAGTGGGACCAGGAAGTGGAGAGAGGGACCAGGAAGTGGAGAGAGGGACCAGGAAGTTGAGGGAGGGACCAGGAAGTGGAGAGAGGACCAGGAAGAGGAGAGGGACCAGGAAGAGGAGAGAGGAACCAGGAAGTGGAGAGAGGGACAAGGAAGAGGAGAGAGGAACCAGGAAGTGGAGAGAGGGACAAGGAAGTGGAGAGAGGGACCAGGAAGTCGAAAGAGGAACCAGGAAGAGGAGAGAGGAACCAGGAAGTGGAGAGAGGGACCAGGAAGAGGAGAGAGGGGCCAGGAAGTGGAGAGGGACCAGGAAGTGGAGAGAGGGGCCAGGAAGTGGAGGGACCAGGAAGTGGAGAGAGGGGCCAGGAAGTGGAGAGAGGGGCCAGGAAGTGGAGAGGGACCAGGAAGTGGAGAGAGGGGCCAGGAAGTGGGGAGAGGGACCAGGAAGTGGAGAGAGGGGCCAGGAAGTGGAGAGAGGGACCAGGAAGTGGAGAGGAACGAGGAGGTGGAGAGAGGGACCAGAAAGTGGAGAGAGAAACCAGGAAGTGGAAAAGGGAACCAGGAAGTGGGGAGTGGGACCAGGAAGTGGAGAGAGGGACCAGGAAGTGGAGAGAGGGACCAGGAAGTTGAGGGAGGGACCAGAAAGTGGAGAGAGGGACCAGGAAGTGGAAAAAGGAACCAGGAAGTGGGGAGATGAATCAGGAAGTGGAGATGGACCCGGAAGTGGAGTGGAACGAGGACGTGGAGAGAGGGACCAGGAAGTGGAGAGGAACCAGGAAGATTGCCCCCTCCCCAGGGTTAGTATTTATTAGATTGTCCCCTCCCCAGGGTTAGTATTTATTAGATTGTCCCCTCCCCAGGGTTAGTATTTATTAGATTGTCCCATCTCCAGGGTTAGTAGTTATTAGATTGTCCCTTCCCCAGGGTTAGTATTTATTAGATTGTCCCTTCCCCAGGTTTAGTATTTATTAGATTGTCTCCTCCCCAGGGTTAGTATTTATTAGATTGTCCCTTCCCCAGGGTTAGTAGTTATTAGATTGTCCCTTCCCCAGGGTTAGTATTTATTAGATTGTCCCCTCCCCAGGGTTAGTATTTATTAGATTGTCCCTCCCCAGGGTTAGTATTTATTAGATTGTCCCCTTCCCCAGGGTTAGTATTTATTAGATTGTCCCCTCCCCAGGGTTAGTATTTATTAGATTGTCCCTTCCCCAGGGTTAGTATTTATTCGATTGTCCCTTCCCCAGGGTTAGTATGTATTAGATTGTCCCTTCCCCAGGGTTAGTATTTATTAGATTGTCCCTTCCCCAGGGTTGGTATTTATTCGATTGTCCCTTCCCCAGGGTTAGTATTTATTAGATTGTCCCTTCCCCAGGGTTAGTATTTATTAGATTGTCCCTTCCCCAGGGTTAGTATTTATTAGAATGTCCCTTCCCCAGGGTTAGTATTTATTAGATTGTCCCTTCCCCAGAGTTAGTATTTATTAGATTGTCCCTTCCCCAGGGTTAGTATTTATTAGATTGTCCCCTCCCCAGGGTTAGTATTTATTAGATTGTCCCTTCCCCAGGGTTAGTATTTATTAGATTGTCCCTGCCCCAGGGTTAGTATTTATTAGCCTGTCCCTTCCCCAGGGTTAGTATTTATTACTGTCCCTTCCCCAGGGTTAGTAGTTATTAGATTGTCCCTTCCCCAGGGTTAGTATTTATTAGATTGTCCCCTTCCCCAGGGTTAGTAGTTATTAGATTGTCCCTTCCCCAGGGTTAGTATTTATTAGATTGTCCCTTCCCCAGGGTTAGTATTTATTAGATTGTCCCTTCCCCAGGGTTAGTATTTATTAGATTGTCCCTTCCCCAGGGTTAGTATTTATTAGATTGTCCCTTCCCCAGGGTTAGTATTTATTATATTGTCCCTTCCCCAGGGTTAGTATTTATTAGATTGTCCCTTCCCCAGAGTTAGTATTTATTAGATTGTCCCTTCCCCAGGGTTAGTATTTATTAGATTGTCCCTTCCCCAGGGTTAGTATTTATTAGATTGTCCCTTCCCCAGGGTTAGTATTTATTACTGTCCATTCCCCAGGGTTAGTATTTATTAGATTGTCCCTTCCCCAGGCTTAGTATTTATTACATGTCCCTTCCCCAGGGTTAGTATTTATTAGATTGTCCCTTCCCCAGGGTTAGTATTTATTAGATTGTCCCTTCCCCAGGGTTAGTATTTATTAGATTGTCCCTTCCCCAGGGTTAGTATTTATTAGATTGTCCCTTCCCCAGGGTTAGTATTTATTAGATTGTCCCTTCCCCAGGGTTAGTATTTATTAGATTGTCCCCTTCCCCAGGGTTAGTATTTATTAGATTGTCCCCTTCCCCAGGGTTAGTATTTATTAGATTGTCCCCTCCCCAGGGTTAGTATTTATTAGATTGTCCCTCCCCAGGGTTAGTATTTATTAGATTGTCCCTCCCCAGGGTTAGTATTTATTAGATTGTCCCCTTCCCCAGGGTTAGTATTTATTAGATTGTCCCCTTCCCCAGGGTTAGTATTTATTAGATTGTCCCCTCCCCAGGGTTAGTATTTATTAGATTGTCCCTCCCCAGGGTTGGTATTTATTAGATTGTCCCTTCCCCAGGGTTAGTATTTATTAGATTGTCCCTCCCCCAGGGTTAGTATTTATTAGCCTGTCCCTTCCCCAGGGTTAGTATTTATTAGATTGTCCCTTCCCCAGGGTTAGTATTTATTAGATTGTCCCTTCCCCAGGGTTAGTATTTATTAGATTGTCCCCTCCCCAGGGTTAGTATTTATTAGATTGTCCCCTCCCCAGGGTTAGTATTTATTAGATTGTCCCTTCCCCAGGGTTAGTATTTATTAGATTGTCCCTTCCCCAGGGTTAGTATTTATTAGATTGTCCCTTCCCCAGGGTTAGTATTTATTAGATTTTCCCTTCCCCAGGGTTAGTATTTTTTGCGCAGGCGCAGTTGCGGGCAGTTGGCGGCAGTGCCAGGAGCTGCGCAGGTGCGGTTGCCGGCAGTACGGGGAGCTGCGCAGGCGCAGTGACGCCGGGCCGTTGCGCAGGCGCCGTCGCCGGCAGTGCCAGGAGCTGCGCAGGCGCCGTGGCCGGCAGTGCCGCCGGGAGCTGCGCAGGCGCGGTGCCGCCGGGCGTTGCGCAGGCGCCGTGGCCGGCAGTGCCGCCGGGCGCTGCGCAGGCGCCGTCCCATGCAGTGCCGCCGGGCCGTTGCGCAGGCGCCGTGGCCGGCAGTGCCGCCGGGCGCTGCGCAGGCGCGGTGCCGCCCGGGCCTGGGCGCGCGGTGCGAGCCGGGAACGAGCTGCTCCCTCAGCAATGGGAGGAATGTAGGGGGGCCCCCGGAGCGCGCGCGCGCCAACAACAACCCGAAACCCCCCTCCCTCCCCCCCCCCCTGCTGGAAACAGCCCCCAATGCAAACCCCCCCACCCCGCAACACCTTCATTGCAGCCGCCGCAAGCCGATGCATCGACCGGAATTGCAGGGCTGGGCCTGGGCCCCCCCCCCGAGAGTGTGAGTAACAAACAGGGGGTAAGGGGGCGATCCGGGGGTGGGTGGGGGGCACCCTGAACATCCATAACCCCCCTGCCCACCCCCCCACCCTGCATTCCTCCCTGTGCAAAACACAGGGTGTGCATTCCTCACACTGACCCCCTCCCCCCTCTCTCTTAGGCTCAGTGTTTATTATATTGCTCCCCAACTCCCCAGGGTTAGTATTATATTACTCCCCCCTCCCCCTTTTCCCCAACTCCCCAGGGATAGTATGTATTACAATGTCCCCCCTCCTCCTCCCCAGGGATAGTATGTATTACAATGTCCCCCCATCTCCTCCCCAGGGTTAGTATTTATTACAATGCCCCCCCCCTCCTCCTCCCCAGGGTTAGTATGTATTACAATGTCCCCCATCTCCTCCCCAGGGTTAGTATTTATTACAATGTCCCCCCCTCCTCCTCCCCAGGGTTAGTATTTATTACAATGTCCCCCCCTCCTCCTCCCCAGGGTTAGTATTTATTACAATGTCCCCCCTCCTCCTCCCCAGGGTTAGTATTTATTACAATGTCCCCCCCTCCTCCTCCCCAGGGTTAGTATTTATTACAATGTCCCCCCCCCCCTCCTCCTCCCCAGGGTTAGTACTTATATTGGTTCTCCCCAAAGTTAGTATTTATTAGATTTCTCAGGGTTAATGTTTATTATATTGCTGTCCCCTCCTCCCCAGGGTTAGGATTTATTATATTCCTCTGCCCTCCTCCCCAGGGTTAGTGGTTATTATATTGCCCCCCCTCTTCAGGGTTAGTATTCTTTATATTACCCAACTCCCCAAGGTTAGTATACATAATATTGCTGCTCCCTCATCCCAGGGTTAGTATTTCTTAAATTCTTCCCCTCACCAGTGTTAGTGTTTATTCTAATCTTTATTATTGTCACAAGTAGGCTGACATTAACACTGCAATTAAGTTGCTGTGAGAAGCCCCTAGTCACCACACCCCGCCGCCTGTTCGGGTACACGGAGGGAGAATTCAGAATGTCCAAATTACCCAACAGCACGTCTTTCGGGACTTGTGGGAGGAAACCGGAGCGCCCGGAGGAAACCCACGCAGACACGGTGGGGAGAACGTGCAGACTCCGCACACACAGCGACACAAGCCGGGAATCGAACCCGGGGCCCTGGCGCAGTGAAGCAACAGTGCTAACCACTGTGCTACCGTGCCACACAATATTGCTTCCCCCGCCCGAACCCCCCAGGGTTAGTATTTATTATAATAAAATAATAACTAATAAATACTAACCACGAGGAGGGGAGGTAGTATACCCAGGAGTAGTATTTATTATATTACTCCTCCCCAGCGTTAGTATTTATTATATTGTTCCCCTCACTAGGGTTAGTATTTAATATATTGCTACCATTTCGCCTCAGGGTTAGTATTTATTAGATTGCTCCCCCTATCTAGGGTTAGTATTTATTATATTGTTCCCCCCTCCCCACGGTTAGTATTTATTATATTGTACCCCCTCCCCAGGATTACTATTTATTATATTATATTTATTATATTATATTATTATATTGCCCAACTCCCCAAGATTAGTATATATTATATTGGAGACACCAAGTCTCCAGGGTTAGTATTTATTATATTGCTTCCACCCCTCGCCCCAATGTTAGTAGTTATTATGTTGTTTGTCTGTCCAGGGTCAGTATTATATTGGTCCTTCTCCCCAGGAGTAGTATTTATTTTGTTGCCCAACTCACCAGGGTTAGTACTTATTATATTCTTCCCCTCACTCGTGTTAGTGTTTATTCTAATCTTTATTATTGTCACAAGTAGGCTCACATTAACACTGCAATGAAGTGACTGTGAAAAGCCCCTAGTCGCCACATTCCGGCGCCTGTTCAGGTACACAGAGGGAGAATTCAGAATGTCCAATTCACCCAACAGCACGTCTTTCGGGACTTGTGGGAGGAAACCGGAGCACCCGGAGGAAACCCACGCAGACACGGGGAGAACGTGCAGACTCTGCTCAGACAGCGACCCGAGCCGCAAATCGAACCCGGGACCCTGGCGCTGTGAAGCAACAGTGCTAACCACTGTCCTACCGTGCCACACAATATTGCTTCCCCCGCCCCAACTCCCCAGGGTTAGTATTTATTATATTGCTCCTCCCCTCATACCCAGGGTTAGTATTTATCACATTGTTCCCCTACCCAGGGTTAGCATTTATTATATTGTTCCCCTCCCCAGGGTTAGTATTTATCCTATTGTTTCCCCTCCCCAGGGTTAGTATTTATCCTATTGTTCCCCTTGTAAAATGTACTAGATGCTGTGGTATGAAGAGGGAAGAGTTCAGCTCCTTTTTCACCAACACACCTTTAATGGTTCAAACTCACTCTGCACAGAACTCTACAGATCATCACCAGCTCCAGAGTCCTCCTAAAGCCCCTTTACATATCAGTGCCAATCATTGAACACTTAACATAAATGAGACAATCATTGTAATATCTCTTAACCCATTACTTAACACCCCTCCCCAGGGTTAGTATTTATCCTATTGTTCTCCTCCCCAGGGTTAGTATTGATCCTATTGTTCCCCTCCCCAGGGTTAGTATTTATCCTATTGTTCCCCTCCCCAGGGTTAGTATTTATCCTATTGTTCCCTCCCCAGGGTTAGTATTTATCCTATTGTTCCCCTCCCCAGGGTTAGTATTTATCCTATTGTTCTCCTCCCCAGGGTTAGTATTTACCCTATTGATCCCCTCCCCAGGGTTAGTATTTATCCTATTGTTCCCCTCCCCAGGGTTAGTATTTATCCTATTGTTCCCCTCCCCAGGGTTAGTATTTATCCTATTGTTCCCCTCCCCAGGGTTAGTATGTATCCTATTGTTCCCATCCCCAGGGTTAGTATTTATCCTATTGTTCCCCTCCCCAGGGTTAGTATTTATCCTACTGTTCCCCTCCCCAGGGTTGGTATTTATCCTATTGTTCTCCTCCCCAGGGTTAGTATTTATCCTATTGTTCCCCTCCCCAGGGTTAGTATTTATCCTATTGTTCCCCACACCAGGGTTAGTATTTGTCCTTTTGTTCCCTTCCCCAGGGTTAGTATTTATCCTATTGTTCCCCTGCCCAGGGTTAGTATTTATCCTATTGTTCCCCTCCCCAGGGTTAATATTTATCCTATTGTTCCCCACACCAGGGTTGGTATTTATCCTATTGTTCCCCTCCCCAGGGTTAGTATTTATCCTATTGTTCCCCTCCCCAGGGTTAGTGTTTATCCTATTGTTCCCCACACCAGGGTTGGTATTTATCCTATTGTTCCCCTCCCCAGGGTTAGTATTTATCCTATTGTTTCCCTTCCCAGGGTTAGTATTTATCCTACTGTTCCCCTCCCCAGGGTTAGTATTTATCCTATTGTTACCCTCCCCAGGGTTGGTATTTATCTTATTGTTCCCCTCCCCAGGGTTAGTATTTATCCTATTGTTCCCCTCCCCAGGGTTAGTATTTATCCTATTGTTCCCCTCCCCAGGGTTAGTATTTATCCCATTGTTCCCCTCCCCAGGGTTAGTATTTATCCTATTGTTCCCCTCCCCAGGGTTAGTATTTATCCTATTGTTCCCCTCCCCAGGGTTAGTATGTATCCTATTGTTCCCCATCCCAGGGTTAGTATTTATCCTATTGTTCCCTCCCCATGGTTAGTATTTATCCTATTGTACCCCCCCCCCCAGGGTTAGTATTTATCCCATTGTTCCCCTCCCCAGGGTTAGTATTTATCCTATTGTTCCCATCCCCAGGGTTAGTATTTATCCTATTGTTCCCATCCCCAGGGTTAGTATTTATCCTAGTGTTCCCCTCCCCAGGGTTAGTATTTATCCTATTGTTCCCATCCCCAGGGTTAGTATTTATCCTACTGTTCCCCTCCCCAGGGTTAGTATTTATCCTATTGTTCCCCTCCCCAGGGTTAGTATTTATCCTATTGTTCCCCTCTCCAAGGTTAGCATTTATCCGATTGTTCCCCTCCCCAGGGTTAGTATTTATCCTATTGTTCCCCACCCCAGGGTTAGTATTTATCCTATTGTTCCCCACCCCAGGGTTAGTATTTATCCTATTGTTCCCCTCCCCAGGGTTAGTATTTATCCTATTGTTCCCCACCCCAGGGTTAGTATTTATCCTATTGTTCCCCTCCCCAGGGTTAGTATTTATCCTATTGCTCCCCTCCCCAGGGTTAGTATTTATCCTGTTGTTCCCCTCCCCCGGTTTAGTATTTATCCTATTCTTCCCCTCCCCAGGGTTAGTATTTATCCTATTGTTCCCCACCCCAGGGTTAGTATTTAACCCATTGTTCCCCTTCCCAGGGTTAATATTTATCCTATTCCCCTACCCCAGGGTTGGTATTTATCCTATTGTTTCCCTCCCCAGGGTTAGTATTTATCCTATTGTTCCCCCCCCCCCAGGGTTAGTATTTATCCTATTGTACCCATCCCCAGGGTTAGTATTTATCCTATTGTTACCCTCCCCGGGGTTAGTATTTATTATATTGCTCCCCCCTCATCCTCAGGCTTAGTATTTATTATATTGCTCCCCCTCCTCAGGGTTAGTATTTATTATATTGCTCTCCCTCGTCCCCAGGGTTAGTATTTATTATATTGCTCACCCCCCTCCTCTGGTTTAGTATTTATCCTATTGTTCCTCATCCCCAGGGTTAGTATTTATCCTATTGTTCCACTCTCCTCAGGGTTAGCATTTATTATATTGCTCCCCCCTCCTCAGGGTTAGTATTTATTATACTGCTCTCCCTCCTCAGGGTTAGCATTTATTATATTGCTCTCCCTCCTCAGGGGTAGTATTTATCCTATTGCTCTCCCTCCTCAGGGTTAGCATTTATCCTATTGTTCCCCTCCCCAGGGTTAGTATTTATCCTATTGTTCCCCTCCCCAGGGTAAGTATTTATCCTATTGTACCCCTCCCCAGGGTTAGTATTTATCCTGTTGTTCCCCTCCCCTGGTTTAGTATTTATCCTATTCTTCCCCTCCCCAGGGTTAGTATTTATCCTATTGTTCCCCTCCCCAGGGTTAGTATGTATCCTATTGTTCCCCTCCCCAGGGTTGGTATTTATCCTATTGTTCCCACCCCAGGGTTAGTATTTATCCTATTGTTCCCCTCCCCAGGGTTAGTATTTATCCTATTGTTCCCCTCCTCAGGGTTAGTATTTATCCTATTGTTCCCCTCCCCAGGGTTAGTATTTATCCTATTGTTCCCCTCCCCAGGGTTAGTATTTATCCTATTGTTCCCCTCCCCAGGGTTAGTATTTATCCTATTGTTCCCCTCCCCAGTGTTAGTATTTATCCTATTGTTCCCCACCCCGGGGTTAGTATTTATCCTATTGTTCCCCTCCCCAGGGTTAGTATTTATCCGATTGTTCCCCTCCCCAGGGTTAGTATTTATCCTATTGTTCCCCTCCCCAGGGTTAGTATTAATTATATTCCCCTCACCAGGGTTAGTATTTATTATATTGCTTCGACCGGTGCTCCAGGGTTAGTATTTATTATATTGCCCTCCCTCCTCAGGGTTAGTATTTATTATATTGCTCTCCCCCCACCTCAGGGTTAGTATTTATTATATTGCTCTCCCCCCCTCCTCAGGGTTAGTATTTATTATATTGCTCCCCCCTCATCCTCAGGCTTAGTATTTATTATATTGCTCCCCCTCCTCAGGGTTAGTATTTATTATATTGCTCTCCCTCCTCCCCAGGGTTAGTATTTATTATATTGCTCACCCCCCTCCTCTGGTTTAGTATTTATCCTATTGTTCCTCATCCCCAGGGTTAGTATTTATCCTATTGTTCCACTCTCCTCAGGGTTAGCATTTATTATATTGCTCCCCCCCCCTCAGGGTTAGTATTTATTATACTGCTCTCCCTCCTCAGGGTTAGCATTTATTATATTGCTCTCCCTCCTCAGGGTTAGTATTTATCCTATTGCTCTCCCTCCTCAGGGTTAGCATTTATCCTATTGTTCCCCTCCCCAGGGTTAGTATTTATCCTATTGTTCCCCTCCCCAGGGTAAGTATTTATCCTATTGTACACCTCCCCAGGGTTAGTATTTATCCTGTTGTTCCCCTCCCCCGGTTTAGTATTTATCCTATTCTTCCCCTCCCCAGGGTTAGTATTTATCCTATTGTTCCCCTCCCCAGGGTTAGTATTTATCCTATTGTTCCCCTCCCCAGTGTTAGTATTTATCCTATTGTTCCCCACCCCGGGGTTAGTATTTATCCTATTGTTCCCCTCCCCAGGGTTAGTCTTTATCCGATTGTTCCCCTCCCCAGGGTTAGTATTTATCCTATTGTTCCCCTCCCCAGGGTTAGTATTAATTATATTCCCCTCACCAGGGTTAGTATTTATTATATTGCTTCGACCGGTGCTCCAGGGTTAGTATTTATTATATTGCCCTCCCTCCTCAGGGTTAGTATTTATTATATTGCTCTCCCCCCCCACCTCAGGGTTAGTATTTATTATATTGCTCTCCCCCCCTCCTCAGGGTTAGTATTTATTATATTGCTCCCCCCTCATCCTCAGGCTTAGTATTTATTATATTGCTCCCCCTCCTCAGGGTTAGTATTTATTATATTGCTCTCCCTCCTCCCCAGGGTTAGTATTTATTATATTGCTCACCCCCCTCCTCTGGTTTAGTATTTATCCTATTGTTTCTCATCCCCAGGGTTAGTATTTATCCTATTGTTCCACTCTCCTCAGGGTTAGCATTTATTTTATTGCTCCCCCCTCCTCAGGGTTAGTATTTATTATACTGCTCTCCCTCCTCAGGGTTAGCATTTATTATATTGCTCTCCCTCCTCAGGGTTAGTATTTATCCTATTGCTCTCCCTCCTCAGGGTTAGCATTTATCCTATTGTTCCCCTCCCCAGGGTTAGTATTTATCCTATTGTTCCCCTCCCCAGGGTAAGTATTTATCCTATTGTACCCCTCCCCAGGGTTAGTATTTATCCTGTTGTTCCCCTCCCCCGGTTTAGTATTTATCCTATTCTTCCCCTCCCCAGGGTTAGTATTTATCCTATTGTTCCCCTCCCCAGGGTTAGTATGTATCCTATTGTTTCCCCCCCCAGGGTTAGTATTTATCCTATTGTTCCCCTCCCCAGGGTTAGTATTTATCCTATTGTTCCCCTCCCACAGGGTTAGTATTTATCCTATTGTTCCCCACCCCGGGATTAGTATTTATCCTATTGTTCCCCTCCCCAGGGTTAGTATTTATCCTATTGTTCCCCTCCCCAGGGTTAGTATTTATCCTATTGTTCCCCTCCCCAGGGTTAGTATTTATCCTATTGTTCCCCTCCCCAGGGTTAGTATTTATCCTATTGTTCCCCTCCCCAGGGTTAGTATTTATCCTATTGTTCCCCTCTCCAGGGTTAGTATTTATCCTATTGTTCCCCTCCCCCTCTGGGTTAGTATTTATCCTATTGTTCCCCTCCCCAGGGTTAGTATTTATCCTATTGTTCCCCTCCCCAGGGTTAGTATTTATCCTATTGTTCCCCTCCCCAGGGTTAGTATTTATCCTATTGTTCCCCTCCCCAGGGTTAGTATGTATCCTATTGTTCCCCTCCCCAGGGTTAGTATTTATCCTATTGTACCCCACCCCGGGGTTAGTATTTATCCTATTGTTCCCCTCCGCCTCTGGGTTAGTATTTATCCTATTGTTCCCCATCCCAGGGTTAGTATTTATCCTATTGTTCCCCTCCCCAGGGTTAGTATTTATCCTATTGTTCCCCTCCCACAGGGTTAGTATTTATCCTATTGTTCCCCTCCCCAGGGTTAGTATTTATCCTATTGTTCCCCTCCCCAGGGTTAGTATTTATCCTATTGTTCCCCTCCCCAGGGTTAGTATTTATCCTATTGTTCCCCACCCCGGGTTAGTATTTATCCTATTGTTCCCCTCCCCCAGGGTTAGTATTTATCCTATTGTTCCCCTCCTCAGGGTTAGTATTTATCCTATTGTTCCCCTCCCCAGGGTTAGTATTTATCCTATCGTTCCCCTCCCCAGGGTTAGTATTTATCCTATTGTTCCCCTCCCCACGGTTAGTATTTATCCTGTTGTTCCCCTCCCCAGGGTTAGTATTTATCCTATTGTTCTCCTCCCCAGGGTTAGTATTGATCCTATTGTTCCCCTCCCCAGGGTTAGTATTTATCCTATTGTTCCCCTCCCCAGGGTTAGTATGTATCCTATTGTTCCCCTCCCCAGGGTTAGTATTTATCCTATTGTTGCCCTCCCCAGGGTTAGTATTAATTATATTCCCCTCACCAGGGTTAGTATTTATTATATTGCCCCCCCCCTCAGTGTTAGTATTTATTATATTGCTCTCCCCCCTCCTCAGGGTTAGTATTTATTATATTGCCCTCCCCCCTCAGGGTTAGTATTTATTATATTGTTCTCCCGCTCCTCAGGGTTAGTATTTATTATATTGCTCTCCCCCTCAGGGTTAGTATTTATTATATTGCTCTCCCCCCTCAGGGTTAGTATTTATTATATTGCTCCCCCCCTCAGGGTTAGTATTTATTATATTGCCCTCCCCCTCAGGGTTAGTATTTATTATATTGCTCTCCCCCCTCCTCAGGGTTAGTATTTATTATATTGCCCTCCCTCCTCCTCAGGGTTAGTATTTATTATATTGCTCTCCCCCCACCTCAGGGTCAGTATTTATTATATTGCTCCCCCCCTCCCCAGGGTTAGTATTTATTATGTTGCTTCCCCCCTTCTCAGGGTTAGTATTTATTATGTTGCTTCCCTCCTCCTCAGGGTTAGTATTTATTATATTGCTCCCCCCTTCTCAGGGTTAGTATTTATTATATTGCTCCCTCCCTCCTCAGGGTTAGTATTAATTATATTGCTACCCCCCCTCAGGGTTAGTATTTATTATATTGCTCGCGCCCCCTCCCCAGGGTTAGTATTTATTATGTTGCCCTCCCCCTCAGGGTTAGTATTGATCCTATTGTTCCCCTCCCCAGGGTTAGTATTTATCCTATTGTTCCCCTCCCCAGGGTTAGTATTTATCCTATTGTTCCCCTCCCCAGTGTTAGTATTTATCCTATTGTTCCCCACCCCAGGGTTAGTATTTATCCTATTGTTCCCCTCCCCAGGGTTAGTATTTATCCTGTTGTTCCCCTCCCCCGGTTTAGTATTTATCCTATTCTTCCCCTCCCCAGGGTTAGTATTTATCCTATTGTTCCCCACCCCAGGGTTAGTATTTAACCCATTGTTCCCCTTCCCAGGGTTAATATTTATCCTATTCCCCTACCCCAGGGTTGGTATTTATCCTATTGTTTCCCTCCCCAGGGTTAGTATTTATCCTATTGTTCCCCCCCCCCAGGGTTAGTATTTATCCTATTGTACCCATCCCCAGGGTTAGTATTTATCCTATTGTTACCCTCCCCGGGGTTAGTATTTATTATATTGCTCCCCCCTCATCCTCAGGCTTAGTATTTATTATATTGCTCCCCCTCCTCAGGGTTAGTATTTATTATATTGCTCTCCCTCGTCCCCAGGGTTAGTATTTATTATATTGCTCACCCCCCTCCTCTGGTTTAGTATTTATCCTATTGTTCCTCATCCCCAGGGTTAGTATTTATCCTATTGTTCCACTCTCCTCAGGGTTAGCATTTATTATATTGCTCCCCCCTCCTCAGGGTTAGTATTTATTATACTGCTCTCCCTCCTCAGGGTTAGCATTTATTATATTGCTCTCCCTCCTCAGGGGTAGTATTTATCCTATTGCTCTCCCTCCTCAGGGTTAGCATTTATCCTATTGTTCCCCTCCCCAGGGTTAGTATTTATCCTATTGTTCCCCTCCCCAGGGTAAGTATTTATCCTATTGTACCCCTCCCCAGGGTTAGTATTTATCCTGTTGTTCCCCTCCCCTGGTTTAGTATTTATCCTATTCTTCCCCTCCCCAGGGTTAGTATTTATCCTATTGTTCCCCTCCCCAGGGTTAGTATGTATCCTATTGTTCCCCTCCCCAGGGTTGGTATTTATCCTATTGTTCCCACCCCAGGGTTAGTATTTATCCTATTGTTCCCCTCCCCAGGGTTAGTATTTATCCTATTGTTCCCCTCCTCAGGGTTAGTATTTATCCTATTGTTCCCCTCCCCAGGGTTAGTATTTATCCTATTGTTCCCCTCCCCAGGGTTAGTATTTATCCTATTGTTCCCCTCCCCAGGGTTAGTATTTATCCTATTGTTCCCCTCCCCAGTGTTAGTATTTATCCTATTGTTCCCCACCCCGGGGTTAGTATTTATCCTATTGTTCCCCTCCCCAGGGTTAGTATTTATCCGATTGTTCCCCTCCCCAGGGTTAGTATTTATCCTATTGTTCCCCTCCCCAGGGTTAGTATTAATTATATTCCCCTCACCAGGGTTAGTATTTATTATATTGCTTCGACCGGTGCTCCAGGGTTAGTATTTATTATATTGCCCTCCCTCCTCAGGGTTAGTATTTATTATATTGCTCTCCCCCCACCTCAGGGTTAGTATTTATTATATTGCTCTCCCCCCCTCCTCAGGGTTAGTATTTATTATATTGCTCCCCCCTCATCCTCAGGCTTAGTATTTATTATATTGCTCCCCCTCCTCAGGGTTAGTATTTATTATATTGCTCTCCCTCCTCCCCAGGGTTAGTATTTATTATATTGCTCACCCCCCTCCTCTGGTTTAGTATTTATCCTATTGTTCCTCATCCCCAGGGTTAGTATTTATCCTATTGTTCCACTCTCCTCAGGGTTAGCATTTATTATATTGCTCCCCCCCCCTCAGGGTTAGTATTTATTATACTGCTCTCCCTCCTCAGGGTTAGCATTTATTATATTGCTCTCCCTCCTCAGGGTTAGTATTTATCCTATTGCTCTCCCTCCTCAGGGTTAGCATTTATCCTATTGTTCCCCTCCCCAGGGTTAGTATTTATCCTATTGTTCCCCTCCCCAGGGTAAGTATTTATCCTATTGTACACCTCCCCAGGGTTAGTATTTATCCTGTTGTTCCCCTCCCCCCGGTTTAGTATTTATCCTATTCTTCCCCTCCCCAGGGTTAGTATTTATCCTATTGTTCCCCTCCCCAGGGTTAGTATTTATCCTATTGTTCCCCTCCCCAGTGTTAGTATTTATCCTATTGTTCCCCACCCCGGGGTTAGTATTTATCCTATTGTTCCCCTCCCCAGGGTTAGTCTTTATCCGATTGTTCCCCTCCCCAGGGTTAGTATTTATCCTATTGTTCCCCTCCCCAGGGTTAGTATTAATTATATTCCCCTCACCAGGGTTAGTATTTATTATATTGCTTCGACCGGTGCTCCAGGGTTAGTATTTATTATATTGCCCTCCCTCCTCAGGGTTAGTATTTATTATATTGCTCTCCCCCCCCACCTCAGGGTTAGTATTTATTATATTGCTCTCCCCCCCCTCCTCAGGGTTAGTATTTATTATATTGCTCCCCCCTCATCCTCAGGCTTAGTATTTATTATATTGCTCCCCCTCCTCAGGGTTAGTATTTATTATATTGCTCTCCCTCCTCCCCAGGGTTAGTATTTATTATATTGCTCACCCCCCTCCTCTGGTTTAGTATTTATCCTATTGTTTCTCATCCCCAGGGTTAGTATTTATCCTATTGTTCCACTCTCCTCAGGGTTAGCATTTATTTTATTGCTCCCCCCTCCTCAGGGTTAGTATTTATTATACTGCTCTCCCTCCTCAGGGTTAGCATTTATTATATTGCTCTCCCTCCTCAGGGTTAGTATTTATCCTATTGCTCTCCCTCCTCAGGGTTAGCATTTATCCTATTGTTCCCCTCCCCAGGGTTAGTATTTATCCTATTGTTCCCCTCCCCAGGGTAAGTATTTATCCTATTGTACCCCTCCCCAGGGTTAGTATTTATCCTGTTGTTCCCCTCCCCCGGTTTAGTATTTATCCTATTCTTCCCCTCCCCAGGGTTAGTATTTATCCTATTGTTCCCCTCCCCAGGGTTAGTATGTATCCTATTGTTTCCCCCCCCAGGGTTAGTATTTATCCTATTGTTCCCCTCCCCAGGGTTAGTATTTATCCTATTGTTCCCCTCCCACAGGGTTAGTATTTATCCTATTGTTCCCCACCCCGGGATTAGTATTTATCCTATTGTTCCCCTCCCCAGGGTTAGTATTTATCCTATTGTTCCCCTCCCCAGGGTTAGTATTTATCCTATTGTTCCCCTCCCCAGGGTTAGTATTTATCCTATTGATCCCCTCCCCAGGGTTAGTATTTATCCTATTGTTCCCCTCCCCAGGGTTAGTATTTATCCTATTGTTCCCCTCTCCAGGGTTAGTATTTATCCTATTGTTCCCCTCCCCCTCTGGGTTAGTATTTATCCTATTGTTCCCCTCCCCAGGGTTAGTATTTATCCTATTGTTCCCCTCCCCAGGGTTAGTATTTATCCTATTGTTCCCCTCCCCAGGGTTAGTATTTATCCTATTGTTCCCCTCCCCAGGGTTAGTATGTATCCTATTGTTCCCCTCCCCAGGGTTAGTATTTATCCTATTGTACCCCACCCCGGGGTTAGTATTTATCCTATTGTTCCCCTCCGCCTCTGGGTTAGTATTTATCCTATTGTTCCCCATCCCAGGGTTAGTATTTATCCTATTGTTCCCCTCCCCAGGGTTAGTATTTATCCTATTGTTCCCCTCCCACAGGGTTAGTATTTATCCTATTGTTCCCCTCCCCAGGGTTAGTATTTATCCTATTGTTCCCCTCCCCAGGGTTAGTATTTATCCTATTGTTCCCCTCCCCAGGGTTAGTATTTATCCTATTGTTCCCCACCCCGGGTTAGTATTTATCCTATTGTTCCCCTCCCCCAGGGTTAGTATTTATCCTATTGTTCCCCTCCTCAGGGTTAGTATTTATCCTATTGTTCCCCTCCCCAGGGTTAGTATTTATCCTATCGTTCCCCTCCCCAGGGTTAGTATTTATCCTATTGTTCCCCTCCCCACGGTTAGTATTTATCCTGTTGTTCCCCTCCCCAGGGTTAGTATTTATCCTATTGTTCTCCTCCCCAGGGTTAGTATTGATCCTATTGTTCCCCTCCCCAGGGTTAGTATTTATCCTATTGTTCCCCTCCCCAGGGTTAGTATGTATCCTATTGTTCCCCTCCCCAGGGTTAGTATTTATCCTATTGTTGCCCTCCCCAGGGTTAGTATTAATTATATTCCCCTCACCAGGGTTAGTATTTATTATATTGCCCCCCCCCTCAGTGTTAGTATTTATTATATTGCTCTCCCCCCTCCTCAGGGTTAGTATTTATTATATTGCCCTCCCCCCTCAGGGTTAGTATTTATTATATTGTTCTCCCGCTCCTCAGGGTTAGTATTTATTATATTGCTCTCCCCCTCAGGGTTAGTATTTATTATATTGCTCTCCCCCCTCAGGGTTAGTATTTATTATATTGCTCCCCCCCTCAGGGTTAGTATTTATTATATTGCCCTCCCCCTCAGGGTTAGTATTTATTATATTGCTCTCCCCCCTCCTCAGGGTTAGTATTTATTATATTGCCCTCCCTCCTCCTCAGGGTTAGTATTTATTATATTGCTCTCCCCCCACCTCAGGGTCAGTATTTATTATATTGCTCCCCCCCTCCCCAGGGTTAGTATTTATTATGTTGCTTCCCCCCTTCTCAGGGTTAGTATTTATTATGTTGCTTCCCTCCTCCTCAGGGTTAGTATTTATTATATTGCTCCCCCCTTCTCAGGGTTAGTATTTATTATATTGCTCCCTCCCTCCTCAGGGTTAGTATTAATTATATTGCTACCCCCCCTCAGGGTTAGTATTTATTATATTGCTCGCGCCCCCTCCCCAGGGTTAGTATTTATTATGTTGCCCTCCCCCTCAGGGTTAGTATTGATCCTATTGTTCCCCTCCCCAGGGTTAGTATTTATCCTATTGTTCCCCTCCCCAGGGTTAGTATTTATCCTATTGTTCCCCTCCCCAGTGTTAGTATTTATCCTATTGTTCCCCACCCCAGGGTTAGTATTTATCCTATTGTTCCCCTCCCCAGGGTTAGTCTTTATCCGATTGTTCCCCTCCCCAGGGTTAGTATTTATCCTATTGTTCCCCTCCCCAGGGTTAGTATTAATTATATTCCCCTCACCAGGGTTAGTATTTATTATATTGCTTCGACCGGTGCTCCAGGGTTAGTATTTATTATATTGCCCTCCCTCCTCAGGGTTAGTATTTATTATATTACTCTCCCCCCCACCTCAGGGTTAGTATTTATTATATTGCTCTCCCCCCCTCCTCAGGGTTAGTATTTATTATATTGCTCCCCCTCATCCTCAGGCTTAGTATTTATTATATTGCTCCCCCTCCTCAGGGTTAGTATTTATTATATTGCTCTCCCTCCTCCCCAGGGTTAGTATTTATTATATTGCTCACCCCCCTCCTCTGGTTTAGTATTTATCCTATTGTTCCTCATCCCCAGGGTTAGTATTTATCCTATTGTTCCACTCTCCTCAGGGTTAGCATTTATTTTATTGCTCCCCCCTCCTCAGGGTTAGTATTTATTATACTGCTCTCCCTCCTCAGGGTTAGCATTTATTATATTGCTCTCCCTCCTCAGGGTTAGTATTTATCCTATTGCTCTCCCTCCTCAGGGTTAGCATTTATCCTATTGTTCCCCTCCCCAGGGTTAGTATTTATCCTATTGTTCCCCTCCCCAGGGTAAGTATTTATCCTATTGTACCCCTCCCCAGGGTTAGTATTTATCCTGTTGTTCCCCTCCCCCGGTTTAGTATTTATCCTATTCTTCCCCTCCCCAGGGTTAGTATTTATCCTATTGTTCCCCTCCCCAGGGTGAGTATGTATCCTATTGTTCCCCTCCCCAGGGTTGGTATTTATCCTATTGTTCCCACCCCAGAGTTAGTATTTATTCTATTGTTCCCCTCCCCAGGGTTAGTATTTATCCTATTGTTCCCCTCCTCAGGGTTAGTATTTATCCTATTGTTCCCCTCCCCAGGGTTAGTATTTATCCTATTGTTCCCCTCCCCAGGGTTAGTATTTATCCTATTGTTCCCCTCCCCAGGGTTAGTATTTATCCTATTGTTCCCCTCCCCAGTGTTAGTATTTATCCTATTGTTCCCCACCCCGGGGTTAGTATTTATCCTACTGTTCCCCTCCCCAGGGTTAGTATTTATCCAATTGTTCCCCTCCCCAGGGTTAGTATTTATCCTATTGTTCCCCTCCCCAGGGTTAGTATTTATCCTATTGTTCCCCTCCCCAGGGTTAGTATTTATCCTATTGATCCCCTCCCCAGGGTTAGTATTTATCCTATTGTTCCCCTCCCCAGGGTTAGTATTTATCCTATTGTTCCCCTCCCCAGGGTTAGTATTTATCCTATTGTTCCCCTCCCCAGGGTTAGTATTTATCCTATTGTTCCCCTCCCCAGGGTTAGTATTTATCCTATTGTTCCCCTCCCCAGGGTTAAAATGTATCCTATTGTTCCCCTCCCCAGGGTTAGTATTTATCCTATTGTACCCCACCCCGGGGTTAGTATTTATCCTATTGTTCCCCTCCGCCTCTGGGTTAGTATTTATCCTATTGTTCCCCATCCCAGGGTTAGTATTTATCCTATTGTTCCCCTCCCCAGGGTTAGTATTTATCCTATTGTTCCCCTCCCACAGGGTTAGTATTTATCCTATTGTTCCCCTCCCCAGGGTTAGTATTTATCCTATTGTTCCCCTCCCCAGGGTTAGTATTTATCCTATTGTTCCCCTCCCCAGGGTTAGTATTTATCCTATTGTTCCCCACCCCGGGTTAGTATTTATCCTATTGTTCCCCTCCCCCAGGGTTAGTATTTATCCTATTGTTCCCCTCCTCAGGGTTAGTATTTATCCTATTGTTCCCCTCCCCAGGGTTAGTATTTATCCTATCGTTCCCCTCCCCAGGGTTAGTATTTATCCTATTGTTCCCCTCCCCACGGTTAGTATTTATCCTGTTGTTCCCCTCCCCAGGGTTAGTATTTATCCTATTGTTCTCCTCCCCAGTGTTAGTATTGATCCTATTGTTCCCCTCCCCAGGGTTAGTATTTATCCTATTGTTCCCCTCCCCAGGGTTAGTATGTATCCTATTGTTCCCCTCCCCAGGGTTAGTATTTATCCTATTGTTGCCCTCCCCAGGGTTAGTATTAATTATATTCCCCTCACCAGGGTTAGTATTTATTATATTGCCCCCCCCCTCAGTGTTAGTATTTATTATATTGCTTTCCCCCCTCCTCAGGGTTAGTATTTATTATATTGCCCTCCCCCCTCATGGTTAGTATTTATTATATTGTTCTCCCGCTCCTCAGGGTTAGTATTTATTATATTGCTCTCCCCCTCAGGGTTAGTATTTATTATATTGCTCTCCCCCCTCAGGGTTAGTATTTATTATATTGCTCCCCCCCCTCAGGGTTAGTATTTATTATATTGCCCTCCCCCTCAGGGTTAGTATTTATTATATTACTCTCCCCCCTCCTCAGGGTTAGTATTTATTATATTGCCCTCCCTCCTCCTCAGGGTTAGTATTTATTATATTGCTCTCCCCCCACCTCAGGGTCAGTATTTATTATATTGCTCCCCCCCTCCCCAGGGTTAGTATTTATTATGTTGCTTCCCCCCTTCTCAGGGTTAGTATTTATTATGTTGCTTCCCTCCTCCTCAGGGTTAGTATTTATTATATTGCTCCCCCCCTTCTCAGGGTTAGTATTTATTATATTGCTCCCTCCCTCCTCAGGGTTAGTATTAATTATATTGCTACCCCCCCTCAGGGTTAGTATTTATTATATTGCTCGCGCCCCCTCCCCAGGGTTAGTATTTATTATGTTGCCCTCCCCCTCAGGGTTAGTATTTATTATATTGCTCTCCCCCCTCAGGGTTAGTATTTATTATATTGCTTTTGACCCTCCCCAGGGTTAGTATTTATTATAATGTCCCTTCCCCAGCGTTAGTATGTATTAGATTGTCCCTTCCCCAGGGTTAGTATTTATTAGATTGTCCCTTCCCCAGGGTTGGTATTTATTAGATTGTCCCCTCCCCAGGGTTAGTATTTATTAGATTGTCCCTTCCCCAGGGTTAGTATTTATTAGACTGTCCCCTCCCCAGGGTTAGTATTTATTAGATTGTCCCTCCCCCAGGGTTGGTATTTATTAGATTGTCCCTTCCCCAGGGTTAGTATTTATTAGATTGTCCCTTCCCCAGGGTTAGTATTTATTACTGTCCCTTCCCCAGGGTTAGTATTTATTATATTGCTTTCCCCCCTCCCCAGGGTTAGTATTTATCCTATTGTTCCCCTCCCACAGGGTTAGTATTTATCCTATTGTTCCCCTCCCCAGGGTTAGTATTTATCCTATTGTTCCCCTCCCCAGGGTTAGTATTTATCCTATTGTTCCCCTCCCCAGGGTTAGTATTTATCCTATTGTTCCCCACCCCGGGGTTAGTATTTATCCTATTGTTCCCCTCCCCCAGGGTTAGTATTTATCCTATTGTTCCCCTCCTCAGGGTTAGTATTTATCCTATTGTTCCCCTCCCCAGGGTTAGTATTTATCCTATCGTTCCCCTCCCCAGGGTTAGTATTTATCCTATTGTTCCCCTCCCCACGGTTAATATTTATCCTGTTGTTCCCCTCCCCAGGGTTAGTATTTATCCTATTGTTCCCCTCCCCAGGGTTAGTATTGATCCTATTGTTCCCCTCCCCAGGGTTAGTATTTATCCTATTGTTCCCCTCCCCATGGTTAGTATGTATCCTATTGTTCCCCTCCCCAGGGTTAGTATTTATCCTATTGTTGCCCTCCCCAGGGTTAGTATTAATTATATTCCCCTCACCAGGGTTAGTATTTATTATATTGCCCCCCCCTCAGTGTTAGTATTTATTATATTGCTCTCCCCCCTCCTCAGGGTTAGTATTTATTATATTGCCCTCCCTCCTCCTCAGGGTTAGTATTTATTATATTGCTCTCCCCCCACCTCAGGGTTAGTATTTATTATATTGCTCCCCCCCTCCCCAGGGTTAGTATTTATTATGTTGCTTCCCCCCTTCTCAGGGTTAGTATTTATTATGTTGCTTCCCTCCTCCTCAGGGTTAGTATTTATTATATTGCTCCCCCCCTTCTCAGGGTTAGTATTTATTATATTGCTCCCTCCCTCCTCAGGGTTAGTATTAATTATATTGCTACCCCCCCTCAGGGTTAGTATTTATTATGTTGCTCGCGCCCCCTCCCCAGGGTTAGTATTTATTATGTTGCCCTCCCCCTCAGGGTTAGTATTTATTATATTGCTCTCCCCCCTCAGGGTTAGTATTTATTATATTGCTTTCGACCCTCCCCAGGGTTAGTATTTATTATAATGTCCCTTCCCCAGCGTTAGTATGTATTAGATTGTCCCTTCCCCAGGGTTAGTATTTATTAGATTGTCCCTTCCCCAGGGTTGGTATTTATTAGATTGTCCCCTCCCCAGGGTTAGTATTTATTAGATTGTCCCTTCCCCAGGGTTAGTATTTATTAGACTGTCCCCTCCCCAGGGTTAGTATTTATTAGATTGTCCCTCCCCCAGGGTTAGTATTTATTAGATTGTCCCTCCCCCAGGGTTAGTATTTATTAGATTGTCCCTCCCCCAGGGTTAGTATTTATTAGATTGTCCCTTCCCCAGGGTTAGTATTTATTAGATTGTCCCTTCCCCAGGGTTGGTATTTATTAGATTGTCCCCTCCCCAGGGTTAGTATTTATTAGATTGTCCCTTCCCCAGGGTTAGTATTTATTAGACTGTCCCCTCCCCAGGGTTAGTATTTATTAACTTGTCCCTCCCCCAGGGTTGGTATTTATTAGATTGTCCCTTCCCCAGGGTTAGTATTTATTAGATTGTCCCTTCCCCAGGGTTAGTATTTATTACTGTCCCTTCCCCAGGGTTAGTATTTATTATATTGCTTTCCCCCCTCCCCAGGGTTAGTATTTATTATAATGTCCCTCCCCCAGGGTTAGTATTTATTAGATTGTCCCTTCCCCAGGGTTAGTATTTATTAGACTGTCCCTTCCCCAGGGTTAGTATTTATTAGATTGTCCCTTCCCCAGGGTTAGTATTTATTAGATTGTCCCTTCCCCAGGGTTAGTATTTATTACTGTCCATTCCCCAGGGTTAGTATTTATTACTGTCCCTTCCCCAGGGTTAGTATTTATTAGATTGTCCCCTCCCCAGGGTTAGTATTTATTAGATTGTCCCTTCCCCAGGGTTAGTATTTATTACTGTCCCTTCCCCAGGGTTAGTTGGGATACTGGATGGGAATCCCCACGGAATTGCCGGTTTTTATGTGCGTCAGGAGAGGATACTTCACCCCAGCTATGATGACTCTAACCAATAGCTATCTTTATGTTGAAACAAACTTAAATTTGAACGCAGATTTTACCACATGAACATCAAAGAAATAGCTTTGCAATGATCAGTTGAATGGGCCTCCTCCTGTTCCTGTGTAACAGGCTCGAGGGGCTGAATGGGCCTCCTCCTGTTCCTGTGTAACAGGCTCGAGGGGCTGAATGGGCCTCCTCCTGTTCCTGTGTAACGGGCTTGAGGGGCTGAATGGGCCTCCTCCAGTTCCTGTGTAACAGGCTGGAGGGGCTGAATGGCCCTCCTCCTGTTCCTGTGTAACAGTCTCGAGGGGCTGAATGGGCCTCCTCCTGTTCCTGTGTAACAGGCTCGAGGGGCTGAATGGGCCTCCTCCTGTTCCTGTGTAACAGTCTCGAGGGGCTGAATGGGCCTCCTCCTGTTCCTGTGTAACAGGCTCGAGGGGCTGAATGGGCCTCCTCCTGTTCCTGTGTAACAGACTCGAGGAGGGGGCTGAATGGGCTTCCTCCTGTTCCTGTTTGACAGGCTCGAGGGGCTGAATGGGCCTCCTCCTGTTCCTGTGTAACAGGCTCGAGGGGCTGAATGGGCCTCCTGTTCCTGTGTAACAGGCTCGAGGGGCTGAATGGGCCTCCTCCTGTTCCTGTGTAACAGGCTAGAGGGGCTGAATGGAGCTCCTGTTCCTGTGTAACAGGCTCGAGGGGCTGAATGGGCCTCCTCCTGTTCCTGTGTAACAGGCTCGAGGGGCTGAACGGCCTCCTGTTCCTGTGTAACAGACTCTGAGGGTGACGCTGATTGTTTCTTGTTTCTGACGAGATGGATTCCTCACCCATTTCTTCTTTGCCTTTGCAGGAAGGAAGAGGAGACGGAGGACGAGAAGCCGACAGGGCCCGAGCCACAAGAGGCGGCCATTTACCCCCCGGAAGCCGACCAAGAGGAGCTGGTGCCCTCCGTCCCGCTCCCCCCCGCCCCCGGGGAGGAGGGTCTGCCGGCGGAGACGGGGCAGCGGGAGGAGGAGGAGGAGGAGGCGGCGTCGGAGGCCAAGCCCCTGGTGTGCGCCCTGTGCCATCATGCCTTTGCCAGTGCCGGGGAGCTGGAGGGCCACGTGCGGGAGAGCCACCAGCAGCGCGAGAGCCCCCCCAGGGGCGGGGGAGGCCCAGCCCCGTCCTTCCACTGCCCGCTGTGCCAGCGAGCCTTCCTCACTGCCACCGAACTCCGGGCCCACCGCCGCTCACACGCCAAGGAGCGCATGTTCCAGTGCTCCGTCTGTAAGGAGGCCTTTGGCCAGGCCGACGATTTCTTCAGCCACCAGTGCCTCCTGGGGCAGGACAAGCCCTGCCAGTGCAGCATCTGCCACAAGACCTTCCAGCGCCTCTCGTCGTTCCTGGTGCACCAGTGTTCCCGCCCCCTGCAGAAGCCCTTCAAGTGCGACGTGTGCGGCAAGGCCTTTGCGCAATCCTCCAAACTCTCGGACCACCAGCGGACCCACACAGGAGAGCGGCCTTTCAGGTGACAGAGAGAGAGAGAGAGAGGCAGGACGCCACGCGGGGCACGATGGTGGTGGAGCGGGGGGGGGGGGGGTAGTACGGAGAACGTGCCAACCCGACACACATTCACCCAAGGTCGGAATCGAACCCGGGTCGCTGTCGGGGGAGCATAGCTAACCACTCTGCCGCCCTTGCCTATTGGGAGTAATGTTTTTTTTAAAAGCCCTAGCTGAGCGGATCATCTGCCAAATGTGAGGTTATCCATTTTGGTAGGAATAACAGCAAACGGGATTATTATTTAAACGATAAAATATTAAAGCATGCCGCTGTGCAGAGAGACCTGGGTGTGCTAGTGCATGAGTCACAGAAGGTTGGTTTACAGGTGATTAAGAAGGCAAATGGAATTTTGTCCTTCATTGCTAGAGGGATGGAGTTTAAGACTAGGGAGGTTATGTTGCAATTGTATAAGGTGTTAGTGCGGCCACACCTGGAGTATTGTGTTCAGTTTTGGTCTCCTTACTTGAGAAAGGACGTACTGGCGCTGGAGGGTGTGCAGAGGAGATTCACTAGGTTAATCCCAGAGCTGAAGGGGTTGGATTATGAGGAGAGGTTGAGTAGACTGGGACTGTACTCGTTGGAATTTAGAAGGATGAGGGGGGATCTTATAGAAACATTTAAAATTATGAAGGGAATAGATAGGATAGATGCGGGCAGGTTGTTTCCACTGGCGGGTGACAGCAGAACTAGGGGACATAGCCTCAAAATAAGGGGAAGTAGATTTAGAACTGAGTTTAGGAGGAACTTCTTCACCCAAAGGGTTGTGAATCTATGGAATTCCTTGCCCAGTGAAGCAGTTGAGGCTCCTTCATTACATGTTTTTAAGGTAAAGATAGATAGTTTTTTGAAGAATAAAGGGATTAAGGGTTATGGTGTTCGGGCCGTAAAGTGGAGCTGAGTCCACAAAAGATCAGCCATGATCTCATTGAATGGCGGAGCAGGCTCGAGGGGCCAGATGGCCGACTCCTGCTCCTAGTTCTTATGTTCTTTGCCGGCTACCGATGAGGTAATTAATGAGAGGAGCCAGGTCTGTCTGTAGTTTTGCAGTTTGCCCCAGGATTTCAGCGTGACAAAGCAGAAAGATTTGAATGTTGGGCAGCAGTTGAAATGCTGCTAATTCACAATGATATTATTAAAGAACCTAAGTTGGGGCACCCAGACTGTGTGTGCCTGCTAAAAGTGTAATTAAGGAGCCATAAATGGTGAGGTCATGATTGATTGCAGATGAAGGGCGAATGAGGCATTGTTATGATTGCTGGAGATTCCCCCGATGAGCAGATAGTTTATGAAGGGTTGTATTTAGTCACAGCTAAGCGAATCGTGTGACATCTCAGTGGGTGACGGCTGTGGTAATTAATGGGAGGAGCCAGGTCCGTCTGTAGTTTTGCAGTTTGCCCCAGGATTTCAGTGTGACAAGACAGAAAGATTTGAATGTTGGGCAGCAGTTGAAATGTTGCTAATTCACAATTATATTATTAAAGAACCTAGGTTGGGGCACCCAGACTGTGTGTGCCTGCTAAAGGTGTAATTAAGGAGCCATAAATGGTGAGATCATGATTGATTGCAGATGAAGGGCGAATGGGGCATTGTTATGATTGCTGGAGATTCCCCCGATGAGCAGATAGTTTATGAAGGGTTGTATTTAGTCACAGCTAAGCGAATCGTGTGACATCTCAGTGGGTGACAGCTGTGGTAATTAATGGGAGGAGCCAGGCTGGTCTGTAGTTTTGCAGTTTGCCCCAGGATTTTAGTGTGACAAGACAGAAGGATTTGAAGTTGAACAGCAGTTGAAATGCTGCTAATTCACAATGATATTATTAAAGAACCTAGGTTGGGGCACCCAGACTGTGTGTGCCTGCTAAAGGTGTAATTAAGGAGCCATAAATGGTGAGGTCATGATTGATTGCAGATGAAGGGCGAATGAGGCATTGTTATGATTGCTGGAGATTCCCCCGATGAGCAGATAGTTTATGAAGGGTTGTATTTAGTCACAGCTAAGCGAATCATGTGACATCTCAGTGGGTGACAGCTGTGGTAATTAAATGGAGGAGCCAGGTGCGTCTGTAGTTTTGCAGTTTGCCCCAGGATTTCAGTGTGACAAGACAGCAGGATTTGAAGTTGAACAGCTGTTGAAACGCTGCTAATTCACAATGATATTATTAAAGAACCTAGGTTGGGGCACCCAGACTGTGTGTGCCTGCTAAAGGTGTAATTAAGGAGCCATAAATGGTGAGGTCATGATTGATTACAGATGAAGGGCGAATGAGGCATTGTTATGATTGCTGGAGATTCCCCCGATGAGCAGATAGTTTATGAAGGGTTGTATTTAGTCACAGCTAAGCGAATCGTGTGACATCTCAGTGGGTGACAGCTGACATGCAGGTAATTAATGGGAGGAGCCAGGTGCGTCTGTAGTTTTGCAGTTTGCCCCAGGATTTCAGTGTGACAAGACAGAAGGATTTGAAGTTGAACAGCAGTTGAAATGCTGCTCGGTTGAGAAGTGTATTTGTTCCTGTCGTGAAAGGATCTCTCTCGAGAAGTCTCTGACCAGCTGAGTTTGCCAACTTTATTTCTAAGTGGCGTTTGAACTGTATTGATTGCTGAATTGGGGTTAGCAGCAGATATAGATAGCAAGTTCAAGATTTCCTGGTGTTTCAGATTATTGTGAAGCAATTTCTTGGACAATGTGGTAAATTCTGAGTTTGAATTAACGTCCGTTTAAAACAAATGATAGTTATTATCACCCAGATTTTCAAATTAAAAAACAATTGGTTCCGGGATCCGAATAAATGTTGGGATCTGGTCTGGGATCCGAATAAAAGTTGGGAGTCCTGACCAATTGGGCCAGGGGGCAGATGACTGGCAGACAGAGTTTAATTTGGATAAATGTGAGGCGATGTATTTTGGTCGATCGAATCGAGACAGGACCTACTCGGTTAATGGGAGGTTGGGGAGAGTTACAGAACAAAGAGATCTAGGGGTACAGGTTCCTCGCTCCTTGAAGGCGTCCAGAACAAGAGGGCAGAGGTTAAAGGTGAGAGGGGAGAGATACAAGAGAGACCAGAGGGGAAATTGTTTCACACAGAGGGTGGGGAGCGTCTGTAATGGGCTGTCGGAGGCAGTGATAGAGGAGGGTACAATTTTGTCTTTGAAACCACACAAAGATTGGTGGAATTGCAGATAGCGATGAGGACTGTCAGAGGATACAGCAGGATTTAGATCGTTTGGAGACTTGGGCGGAGAGATGGCAGATGGAGTTTAATCCGGACAAATGTGAGGTGATGCATTTTGAAAGGTCTAATGCAGGTAGGGAATATACAGTGAATGGTAGAACCCTCAAGAGTATTGACAGTCAGAGAGATCTAGGTGTACAGGTCCACAGGTCACTGAAAGGGGCAACACAGGTGGAGAAGGTAGTCAAGAAGGCATACGGCATGCTTGCCTTCATTGGCCGGGGCATTGAGTATAAGAATTGGCAAGTCATGTTGCAGCTGTATCGAACCTTAGTTAGGCCACACTTGGAGTATAGTGTTCAATTCTGGTCGCCTCACTACCAGAAGGATGTGGAGGCTTTAGAGAAGTTGCAGAAGAGATTTACCAGGATGTTGCCTGGTATGGAGGGCATTAGCTATGAGGGGCGGTTGAATAAACTCGGTTTGGAATGACGGAGGTTGAGGGGCGACCTGATAGAGGTCTGCAAGTTAATGAGGGGCATAGACAGAGTGGATAGTCAGAGGCTTTTCCCCAGGGTAGAGGGGTCAATTACTAGGGGGCATAGGTTTAAGGTGCGGGGGGCAAGGTTTCGAGTAGATGTACGAGGCAAGTTTTTTACACAGAGGGTAGTGGGTGCCTGGAACTCGCTGCCGGAGGAGGTGGTGGAAGCAGGGACGATAGTGACGTTTAAGGGGCATCTTGACAAAATACATGAATAGGATGGGAATAGAGGGATACGGACCCCGGAAGTGTAGAAGATTGTAGTTTAGACGGGCAGCGTGGTCAGCACAGGCTTGGAGGGCCGAAGGGCCTGTTCCTGTGTTGTAAACATCTCCACCCGCTGGTCATTGACCCCTCCATCAAGGGGAAATGTTTCTCCCTGTCTCCTCTAACTGTGCCTCTCATAATTTTATCCATCTCAATCCTGTCCCCCCTCTGCTCCAAGGAAAACAATCCCAGACTATCCAATCTCTCTTCACAGCTAAACTCTCCGGCCCAGGCAACATCCTGGTCAATCCCCTCTGCCCCCTTTCCAGGGGCTAACACATCCCTCCTATAATGTAGATCCCACAATACTCCAGCTGTGGCCTAGCCAACGCTTTATCCAGTTCCAGCATGACCTCCCTGCTCTTAAACTCTACGCCTCGGCTAATGAAAGCAAGTAATAATAATAATCGCTTATGGTCACAAACAGGCTTCAAATGAAGCCACTGTGAGAAGCCCCTAGTCGCCATATTCCGGCGCCTGTTCGGGGGGGGGCTGTCACCAACGAAGGAACCCCTGTACCGACCCCCCTCAGGGCAAACGTCATCCTCTCCAACTTGACGAACCCAGACATGTCGTTGATCCAGGCCTCCGAATTCAGGGGCCGTGTATTCCTCCACTGTAACAGAATCCTGCGCCGGGCTACTAGAGACGCAAAGGCCAGAATGCCGGCCTCTCTCGCCCCCTGCACTCCCGGCTCCGAAGCTACCCCAAAGATCGGGAGCCCCCAGCCCGGCTTGACCCCCGACCACTTCCGACAAAGTCCCCGCCACCCCCTTCCAAAGCCTCTCCAAGGCCGGACAAGCCCAGAACCTATGGGTGTGGTTCGCCGGGCCTCCCGAACACCTGTCATCCCCTCCGAAGAACCGGCTCATCCTTGCCCCCCCGTCATGTGAGCCCCCGCGCAGCCCCTTCGCTTTGAGCTCTTCTACCGAGTCCTCCTCCTCCCCCTGCATCAGCTGGTAAATAGCCCAGATCCTCCCCTCCCCACGTCCCCCAAAAGCACCCTATCTTGGGCTGGTCCCAGGGGGGGAGGCTCCACTTCCCCTCCAGCTCCTCATTCATTGACTATTTCCTTGTCAAATTACTCCTTCCAAAAGTGTATCACCTCCCACTTGGCCGGCTTAAACTCCACCTGCCATGTATCTGTCCGTTTGACCATCTGGTCCCGATCTTCCTGTGACCCAGGACACTCGAACTCGCTGTTAACCACCAACTTACCTACCCTATCCCCCCCCCCACACAGCATTCTGGGTCGTTCATATAAATGCCAAATGGTCGCCTCATTTCAGGAAGGATGTGGAAGCTTTGGAAAAGGTGCAAAGGAGATTTACCAGGATGTTGCCCGGAATGGAGAGTAGGTCTTACGAGGAAAGGTTGAGGGTGCTAGGCCTTTTCTCATTAGAACGGAGAAGGATGAGGGGCGACGATAGAGGTTTATAAGATGATCAGGGGAGTAGGCAGTCAGAGACTTTTTCCCCGGGTGGAACAAACCATTACAAGGGGACATAAATTTAAGATAAATGGTGGAAGATATAGAGGGGATGTCAGAGGTAGGTTCTTTACCCAGCGAGCAGTGGGGGCATGGAATGCACTGCCTGTGGAAGTAGTTGAGTCGGAAACGTTAGGGACCTTCAAGCGGCTATTGGATAGGTACATGGATTAGGGTAGAATAATGGAGCGTAGGTTAACTTCTTAAGGGCAGTATTGTGGATAGCACAATTGCATCACAGCTCCAGGGTCCCAGGTTCGATTCCCGGCTGGGTCACTGTCTGTGTGGAACATAGAACATAGAACGATACAGCGCAGTACAGGCCCTTCGGCCCTCGATGTCGCACCGACATGGAAAAAATCTAAAGGCCATCTAACCTACACTATGCCATTATCATCCATATGCTTATTCAATAAATTTTTAAATGCCCTCAATGTTGGCGAGTTCACTACTGTTGCAGGTAGGGCATTCCACGGCCTCACCACTCTTTGCGTAAAAAACCCACCTCTGACGTCTGTCCTATATCTATT
>NW_024055734.1:1322603-1342603 GCF_902713615.1 Scyliorhinus canicula
CCTGTCCTGGGAGTGTTTGATGGGGACAGTGCAGAGGGAGCTTTACTCTGTATCTAACCCCGTGCTGTACCTGTCCTGGGAGTGTTTGATGGGGACAGTGTAGAGGGAGCTTTACTCTGTATCTAACCCCGTGCTGTACCTGTCCTGGGAGTGTTTGATGGGGACAGTGTAGAGGGAGCTTTACTCTGTATCTAACCCCGTGCTGTACCTGTCCTGGGAGTGTTTGATGGGGACAGTGTTAGAGGGAGCTTTACTCTGTATCTAACCCCGTGCTGTACCTGTCCTGGGAGTGTTTGATGGGGACAGTGCAGAGGGAGCTTTACTCTGTATCTAACCCCGTGCTGTACCTGTCCTGGGAGTGTTTGATGGGGACAGTGTAGAGGGAGCTTTACTCTGTATCTAACCCCGTACTGTACCTGTCCTGGGAGTGTTTGATGGGGACAGTGTAGAGGGAGCTTTACTCTGTATCTAACCCCTGTGCTGTACCTGTCCTGGGAGTGTTTGATGGGGACAGTGTAGAGGGAGCTTTACTCTGTATCTAACCCCGTGCTGTACCTGTCCTGGGAGTGTTTAATGGGGACAGTGTAGAGGGAGCTTTACTCTGTATCTAACCCCGTGCTGTACCTGTCCTGGGAGTGTTTGATGGGGACAGTGTAGAGGGAGCTTTACTCTGTGTCTAACCCCGTGCTGTACCTGTCCTGGGAATGTTTGATGGGGACAGTGTAGAGGGAGCTTTACTCTGTATCTAACCCTGTGCTGTACCTGTCCTGGGAGTGTTTGATGGGGACAGTGTAGAGGGAGCTTTACTCTGTATCTAACCCCGTGCTGTACCTATCCTGGGAGTGTTTGATGGGGACAGTGCAGAGGGAGCTTTACTCTGTATCTAACCCCGTGCTGTACCTGTCCTGGGAGTGTTTGATGGGGACAGTGTAGAGGGAGCTTTACTCTGTATCTAACCCCGTGCTGTACCTGTCCTGGGAGTGTTGATGGGGACAGTGTAGAGGGAGCTTTACTCTGTATCTAACCCCGTGCTGTACCTGTCCTGGGAGTGTTTGATGGGGACAGTGTAGAGGGAGCTTTACTCTGTATCTAACCCCGTGCTGTACCTGTCCTGGGAGTGTTTGATGGGGACAGTGTAGAGGGAGCTTTACTCTGTATCTAACCCCGTGCTGTACCTGTCCTGGGAGTGTTTGGTGTGGACAGTGTAGAGGGAGCTTTACTCTGTATCTAACCCCGTGCTGTACCTGTCCTGGGAGTGTTTGATGGGGACAGTGTAGAGGGAGCTTTACTCTGTATCTAACCCCGTGCTGTACCTGTCCTGGGAGTGTTTGATGGGGACAGTGTAGAGGGAGCTTACTCTGTATCTAACCCCGTGCTGTACCTGTCCTGGGAGTGTTTGATGGGGACAGTGTAGAGGGAGCCTTACTCTGTATCTAACCCCGTGCTGTACCTGTCCTGGGAGTGTTTGATGGGGACAGTGTAGAGGGAGCTTTACTCTGTATCTAACCCCGTGCTGTAGCTGTCCTGGGAGTGTTTGATGGGGACAGTGTAGAGGGAGCTTTACTCTGTATCTAACCCCGTGCTGTGCCTGTCCTGGGAGTGTTTGATGGGGACAGTGTAGAGGGAGCTTTACTCTGTATCTAACCCCGTGCTGTGCCTGTCCTGGGAGTGTTTGATGGGGACAGTGCAGATTGAGCTTTACTCTGTATCTAACCCCGTGCTGTACCTGTCCTGGGAATGTTTGATGGGGACAGTGTAGAGGGAGCTTTACTCTGTATCTAACCCCGTGCTGTACCTGTCCTGGGAGTGTTTGATGGGGACAGTGTAGATGGCCTGTTGAATCCGGTACTGACCCTCTCCCGTTGCGAGCTTCTCCCCCTGTCACTCTGTCACGTTGACTCCGACAGGTGAAGGACCTTGTGAGCCACAAGCTAGCCAGCTGGCAGAACACCTGTTCGGATCCGAGCCGCCTGCCCGAGAGAGCGATGACTCTGGTCAAGCAGACATCGACGAGCAGCGCTGGGAAAGTGAGCGATGGGTGCAACGCGTCCGGCAGGCCGCAGGGGGCTCCGTTCCAGCTCGCCGGGGGCGTGGAACCACCCACAGACCGTGTGAGTAATTCACCACAATGATACCCAGCGTCGCACTGAGGTATTGTGGCTTCTGCGGGAAATCATAATATCCACTCAGGTATATACTGTATAGAGATGCAGACAGGCAGTGATTGACACACAGGGTAGCCAATGAACACACACGGCACAGAACAACCAATCAGCAGACAGGAAACCACCTCTATGAAGCTCACAGGGCATTAAGTCTCCCGCTCTCTGCGGGACCCAGACACTGAGACAGTCAGAGTGCACAAGTCAGTGGACATTATCGCCATGTGGTCGCCAGTAACTGTGATCGAGCCAGTAAATGATCGTCAGTTGGATTAGTCCAGCTTCAACCCACAGCTGGACATGTACAGCCGTTCTTAGTTTAAATAAAACCGCGTTATCATAGAATTTACAGTGCAGAAGGAGGCCACTCGGCCCATCGAGTCTGCACCGGCTCTTGGAAAGAGCACCCTACCCAAGGTCAACACCTCCACCCTATCCCCATAACCCAGTAACCCCACCCAACACTAAGAGCAATTTTGGACACCAAGGGTAATTTATCATGGCCAATCCACCTAGCCTGTACATCTTTGGACTGTGGGAGGAAACCGGAGCACCCGGAGGAAACCCACGCACACACACGTGCAGACTCCGCACAGACAGTGACCCAAGCCGGGAATCGAACCCGTGGACCCTGGCGCTGTGAAGCAATTGTGCTATCCACAATGCTACCGGTGTTAGACGTTTGTTTCTCGCTTCCCTGTTGCAGTCAACGTTGAGCCAACCTGTCGTAATGTAGATCCAGGTATATGACGGAGTGCAGACAGGCAGTGATTGACACACGGGATGGCCAATCAACACACAGAACACAGCAGCCAATCATCAGACAGGACACGGCCACTATAAAGCCAGAGGGCACCAGTTTTCCCGCTCCCTCGGGATCCAGCCTCTGAGACAGTCAGAGCCCGTGAGCTAGTCAGTGCAAACACCATGTGGTAGGCAGTTAGTCTGGTCAGGTTAACCTTAGGTCTCCAGTCACGTCAGCATAGTGTCAACCCACAGTTGAACATGTATTATAGTTAGATGTTCAATAAAATTGTGTTGCATCTCATCGTGTTGGAGGTCTGTCTCTCTCTCTACGCCGCATCAAACGCAGTACACACAGACCCAGCTTACCCAACACATCGAGGGAGACGGGACTCTCTCGCTCGCTGCCGCAATGTTTCCGAATCACCTTTTTCTTTCCCTATTCCCATTGTGAAACTCAGCCTGTTGCAAACGGAGACAGTCGGGAAAGGCGTGCGATGGAAGTGCTCCCGCGGAGAGTTTCGAAAAGCCCCTCCCCACCAACCCAGGCGAGCTCCACGCTGCCTCTACCTCCGAAAACCATCAACAGTGCGACCAGCACCCTACCCGCTCGCAAAACACCCAGTGAAGATCAGGGCAAGAGGCCTGGTAAGTGGAGACAATCAGAATTAACCTCAATGTGAGGGAGAGGGGAAATCAGCCAAGGTTCCTGCTCCTGATCACTGTCCAGTGATCCCTGGGTTAGAGAGAGAGAGGGGGGGAAATCAGCCAGGGTTCCTGCTCCTGATCCCTGTCCAGTGATCCCTGGGTTAGAGAGAGAGGGGAAATCAGCCAGGGTTCCTGCTCCTGATCACTGTCCAGTGATCCCTGGGTTAGAGAGAGAGGGGAAATCAGCCAGGGTTCCTGCTCCTGATCACTGCCCAGTGATCCCTGGGTTAGGGAGAGAGAGAGGGGAAATCAGCCAGGGTTCCTGCTCCTGATCACTGCCCAGTGATCCCTGGGTTAGAGAGAGAGGGGGGAAATCAGCCAGGGTTCCTGCTCCTGATCACTGTCCAGTGATCCCTGGGTTAGAGAGAGAGAGAGTGAAAATCAGCCAGGGTTCCTGCTCCTGATCACTGTCCAGTGATCCCTGGGTTAGAGAGAGAGAGAGGGGAAATCAGCCAGGGTTCCTGCTCCTGATCACTGTCCAGTGATCCCTGGGTTAGAGAGAGAGGGGAAATCAGCCAGGGTTCCTGCTCCTGATCACTGTCCAGTGTACCCTGGGTTAGAGAGAGAGGGGATATCAGCCAGGGTTCCTGCCCCTGATCACTGCCCAGTGATCCCTGGGTTAGAGAGAGAGAGGGGAAATCAGCCAGGGTTCCTGCTCCTGATCACTGTCCAGTGATCCCTGGGTTAGAGAGAGAGGGGAAATCAGCCAGGGTTCCTGCTCCTGATCACTGTCCAGTGATCCCTGGGTTAGAGAGAGAGAGGGGAAATCAGCCAGGGTTCCTGCTCCTGATCACTGTCCAGTGATCCCTGGGTTAGAGAGATAGGGGGGGAATCAGCCAGGGTTCCAGCTCCTGATCACTGTCCAGTGATCCCTGGGTTAGAGAGAGAGAGGGGAAATCAGCCAGGGTTCCTGCTCCTGATCACTGTCCAGTGATCCCTGGGTTAGAGAGAGAGAGGGGAAATCAGCCAGGGTTCCTGCTCCTGATCACTGTCCAGTGATCCCTGGGTTAGAGAGAGAGAGGGGAAATCAGCCAGGGTTCCTGCTCCTGATCACTGCCCAGTGATCCCTGGGATAGAGAGAGAGGAAATCAGCCAGGGTTCCTGCTCCTGGCACTGTCCAGTGATCCCTGGGTTAGAGAGAGAGAGAGGGGAAATCAACCAGGGTTCCTGCTCCTGATCACTGCCCAGTGATCCCTGGGTTAGAGAGAGGGGAAATCAGCCAGGGTTCCTGCTCCTGATCACTGTCCAGTGATCCCTGGGTTAGAGAGAGGGGAAATCAGCCAGGGTTCCTGCTCCTGATCACTGTCCAGTGATCCCTGGGTTAGAGAGAGAGAGGGGGGAAATCAACCAGGGTTCCTGCTCCTGATCACTGTCCAGTGATCCCTGGGTTAGAGAGAGAGGGGGGAAATCAGCCAGGATTCCTGCTCCTGATCACTGTCCAGTGATCCCTGGGTTCGAGAGAGAGAGAGGGGAAATCAGTCAGGGTTCCTGCTCCTGATCACTGTCCAGTGATCCCTGGGTTAGAGAGAGAGAGGAGGGAAATCAGCCAGGGTTCCTGCTCCTGATCACTGTCCAGTGATCCCTCGGTTAGAGAGAGAGGGGAAATCAGCCAGGTTCCTGCTCCTGATCACTGTCCAGTGATCCCTGGGTTAGAGAGAGAGAGGGGATTCAGACAGGGTTCCTGCTCCTGATCACTGTCCAGTGATCCCTGGGTTAGAGAGAGAGGGGGGATGTCAGCCAGGGTTCCTGCTCCTGATCACTGTCCAGTGATCCCTGGGTTAGAGAGAGAGAGAGGGGAAATCAGCCAGGCTTCCTGCTCCTGATCACTGTCCAGTGATCCCTGGGTTAGAGAGAGAGAGGGGAAATCAGCCAGGGTTCCTGCTCCTGATCACTGTCCAGTGATCCCTGGGTTAGAGAGAGAGGAAATCAGCCAGGGTTCCTGCTCCTGATCACTGCCCAGTGATCCCTGGGTTAGAGAGAGGGGGGAAATCAGCCAGGGTCCCTGCTCCTGATCACTGCCCAGTAATCCCTGGGTTAGAGAGAGAGAGAGAGGGGAAATCAACCAGGGTTCCTGCTCCTGATCACTGTCCAGTGATCCCTGGGTTAGAGAGAGGGGAAATCAGCCAAGGATCCTGCTCCTGATCACTGTCCAGTGATCCCTGGGTTAGCGAGAGGGGAAATCAGCCAGGGTTCCTGCTCCTGATCACTGTCCAGTGATCCCTGGGTTAGAGAGAGAGAGGGGGGAAATCAGCCAGGATTCCTGCTCCTGATCACTGTCCAGTGATCCCTGGGTTAGAGAGAGAGAGGGGAAATCAGCCAGGGTTCCTGCTCCTGATCACTGTCCAGTGATCCCTGGGTTAGAGAGAGAGAGGGGAAATCAGCCAGGGTTCCTGCTGCTGATCACTGTCCAGTGATCCCTGGGTTAGAGAGAGAGAGGGGAAATCAGCCAGGGTTCCTGCTCCTGATCACTGTCCAGTGATCCTGGGTTAGAGAGAGAGGGGAAATCAGCCAGGGTTCCTGCTCCTGATCACTGCCCAGTGATCCCTGGGTTAGAGAGAGAGGGGAAATCAGCCAGGGTTCCTGCTCCTGATCACTGTCCAGTGATCCCTGGGTTAGAGAGAGAGGGGAAATCAGCCAGGGTTCCTGCTCCTGATCACTGCCCAGTGATCCCTGGGTTAGAGAGAGGGGGAAATCAGCCAGGGTTCCTGCTCCTGATCCCTGTCCAGTAATCCCTGGGTTAGAGAGAGGGGGAAATCAGCCAGGGTTCCTGCCCCTGATCACTGTCCAGTGATCCCTGGGTAAGAGAGAGAGAGGGGAAATCAGCCAGGGTTCCTGCTCCTGATCACTGCCCAGTGATCCCTGGGTTAGAGAGAGAGGGAAATCAGCCAGGGTTCCTGCTCCTGATCACTGTCCAGTGATCCCTGGGTTAGAGAGAGAGAGGGGAAATCAGCCAGGGTTCCTGCTCCTGATCACTGCCCAGTGATCCCTGGGTTAGAGAGAGGGGGAAATCAGCCAGGGTTCCTGCTCCTGATCACTGTCCAGTGATCCCTGGGTTAGAGAGAGAGAGGGGGGAAATCAGCCAGGGTTCCTGCTCCTGATCACTGTCCAGTGATCCCTGGGTTAGAGAGAGAGAGGGGAAATCAGCCAGGGTTCCTGCTCCTGATCACTGCCCAGTGATACCTGGGTTAGAGAGAGAGAGGGGAAATCAGCCAGGGTTCCTGCTCCTGATCATTGTCCAGTGATCCCTGGGTTAGAGAGAGAGAGGGGAAATCAGCCAGGGTTCCTGCTCCTGATCACTGTCCAGTGATCCCTGTGTTAGAGAGAGAGGGGAAATCAGCCAGGGTTCCTGCTGCTGATCACTGACCAGTGATCCCTGGGTTAGAGAGAGAGTGGGGAAATCAGCCAGGGTTCCTGCTCCTGATCACTGTCCAGTGATCCCTGGGTTAGAGAGAGAGAGAGGGGAAATCAGCCAGGGTTCCTGCTCCTGATCACTGTCCAGTGATCCCTGGGTTAGGGAGAGAGAGGGGGGAAATCAGCCAGGGTTCCTGCTCCTGATCACTGTCCAGTGATCCCTGGGTTAGAGAGAGAGAGGGGAAATCAGCCAGGGTTCCTGCTCCTGATCACTGTCCAGTGATCCCTGGGTTAGAGAGAGGGAGAGGGGGGAAATCAGCCAGGGTTCCTGCTCCTGATCACTGTCCAGTGATCCCTGGGTTAGAGAGAGAGAGGGGAAATCAGCTAGGGTTCCTGCTCCTGATCACTGCCCAGTGATCCCTGGGTTAGAGAGAGAGGGGAAATCAGCCAGGGTTCCTGCTCCTGATCACTGTCCAGTGATCCCTGGGTTAGAGAGAGAGGGGAAATCAGCCAGGGTTCCTGCTCCTGATCACTGCCCAGTGATCCCTGGGTTAGAGAGAGAGAGGGGAAATCAGCCAGGGTTCCTGCTCCTGATCACTGCCCAGTGATCCCTGGGTTAGAGAGAGAGAGGAAATCAGCCAGGGTTCCTGCTCCTGATCACTGTCCAGTGATCCCTGGGTTAGAGAGAGACGGGAAATCAGCCAGGGTTCCTGCTCCTGATCACTGTCCAGTGATCCCTGGGTCAGAGAGAGAGAGGGGAAATCAGCCAGGGTTCCTGCTCCTGATCACTGCCCAGTGATCCCTGGGTTAGAGAGAGAGAGATAGGGGAAATCAGCCAGGGTTCCTGCTCCTGATCACTGTCCAGTGATCTCTGGGTTAGAGAGAGAGAGGGGAAATCAGCCAGGGTTCCTGTTCCTGACACTGTCCAGTGATCCCTGGGTTAGAGAGAGAGGGGAAATCAGCCAGGGTTCCTTCTCCTGATCACTGCCCAGTGATCCCTGGGTTAGAGAGAGAGGGGAAATCAGCCAGGATTCCTGCTCCTGATCACTGTCCAGTGATCCCTGGGTTAGAGAGAGGGGGGAAATCTGCCAGGGTTCCTGCTCCTGATCACTGTCCATTGATCCCTGGGTTAGAGAGAGAGAGGGGAAATCAGCCAGGGTTCCTGCTCCTGATCACTGCCCAGTGTACCCTGGGTTAGAGAGAGAGAGAGGGGGGAAATCAGCCAGGGTTCCTGCTCCTGATCACTGTCCAGTGATCCCTGGGTTAGAGAGAGAGAGAGGGGAAATCAGCCAGGGTTCCTGCTCCTGATCACTGTCCAGTGATCCCTGGGTTAGAGAGAGAGGGGAAATCAGCCAGGGTTCCTGCTCCTGATCACTGTCCAGTGATCCCTGGGTTAGAGAGGGAGAGGGGAAATCAGCCAGGGTACCTGCTCCTGATCACTGCCCAGTGATCCCTGGGTTAGAGAGAGGGGGGAAATCAGCCAGGGTTCCTGCTCCTGATCACTGTCCAGTGATCTCTGGGTTAGAGAGAGAGAGAGGAAATCAGCCAGGGTTCCTGCTCCTGATCACTGTCCAGTGATCCCTGGGTTAGAGAGAGAGAGAGGGGGGAAATCAGCCAGGGTTCCTGCTCCTGATCACTGTCCAGTGATCCCTGGGTTAGAGAGAGAGAGGGGAAATCAGCCAGGGTTCCTGCTCCTGATCACTGTCCAGTGATCCCTGGGTTAGAGAGAGAGAGGGGAAATCAGCCAGGGTTCCTGCTCCTGATCACTGTCCAGTGATCCCTGGGTTAGAGAGAGAGAGGGGAAATCAGCCAGGGTTCCTGCTCCTGATCACTGTCCAGTGATCCCTGGATTAGAGAGAGATAGGGGAAATCAGCCAGGGTTCCTGCTCCTGATCACTGCCCAGTGATCCCTGGGTTAGAGAGAGAGAGGGGGGAAATCAGCCGGGGTTCCTGCTCCTGATCACTGCCCAGTGATCCCTGGGTTAGAGAGAGAGAGGGGAAATCAGCCAGGGTTCCTGCTCCTGATCACTGTCCAGTCATCCCTGGGTTAGAGAGAGAGGGGAAATCAGCCAGGGTTCCTGCCCCTGATCACTGTCCAGTGATCCCTGGGTTAGAGAGAGAGGGGAAATCAGCCAGGGTTCCTGCTCCTGATCACTGTCCAGTGATCCCTGTAACGATGGTAGGTGAAAGACGAAGATAATTATTTGCTGGGAATGACCTGTGTTTGTGTGATTTACCTTTCCCCCCCCCCGGCCCCACAGGGCAGCATGCCAGCCTCCCGAGCGCTCCGTCCGCCCTCCGAATGGACCGACCGAGGGTCAGAGCTGTCTTCAGCCACGCGGGAGGCAAGAACGAAACGCTACTGAGTTTCAAGGTGGACGAGATCATCAAGCTCCTCGTCCCTGAGGCGAAGGATGGATGGCATTACGGAGAGAGCGAGGTGACAAATGAGTGAGTGCCCTCGCAGACGGGATCAGGAGCTGGCGGCCACTCCCCTCAACGCCCACACTGTTTAATACCCTCGCTTCCCTCGCCCTCAGTACCCATCATGATTCAGTGGGTCGTGGGCCAGTACTGAGGGAGTGCCGCACTCTCAGTGGGTCAGTACTGAGGGAGTGCCGCACTGTCGGAGGGAGATGTCTATACTCTACGATTTGAGCTCCATAATCCAGGCCCACACTCCCCCCGGTGCCAGTACTGAGGGAGCGCTGCACTGTCGGAGGGAGATGTATATACTCTAGGGTTTGAGCTCCATAATCCAGGCCCACACTCCCCCCGGTGCCAGTACTGAGGGAGCGCTGCACTGTCGGAGGGAGATGTCTATACTCTAGGATTTGAGCTCCATAATCCAGGCCCACACTCCCCCCCCCCCCCGGTGCCAGTACTGAGGGAGCGCCGCACTGTCGGAGGGAGATGTCTATACTCTAGGATTTGAGCTCCATAATCCAGGCCCACACTCCCCCCCGGTGCCAGTACTGAGGGAGCGCTGCACTGTCGGAGGGAGATGTCTATACTCTAGGATTTGAGCTCCATAATCCAGTCCGACACTCCCCCCGGTGCCAGTACTGAGGGAGCGCTGCACTGTCGGAGGGAGATGTCTATACTCTAGGATTTGAGCTCCATAATCCAGTCCGACACTCCCCCCGGTGCCAGTACTGAGGGAGCGCTGCACTGTCGGAGGGAGATGTCTATACTCTAGGATTTGAGCTCCATAATCCAGGCCCACACTCCCCCCCGGTGCCAGTACTGAGGGAGCGCTGCACTGTCGGAGGGAGATGTCTATACTCAGGTGGGCAATGATTGGATTGTCGAGGAGGTTGTGAATTCTGCAATGTTGTTCTCTCTTTCTGTCTTTCTAGAAAGGGCTGGTTTCCATATTCCTACACAAAACCTCTATGCGAGGTTTCGACCGAGCGACAAGCGCTTTCCAAGTAAGTTAGTACACAGACCTTCACAATCCCAATGGACCCAAACCCCTTCCCGTTCACTCCCACTCTACCCAAACCCCTTCCCGTTCACGCCCACTGTACACAATCCCAATGGACCCAAACCCCTTCCCATTCACTCCCACTCTACACAATCCCAATGGACCCAAACCCCTTCCCGTTCACTCCCACTGTACACAATCCCAATGGACCCAAACCTCTTCCCGCTCACTCCCACTGTGCACAATCCCAATGGACCCAAACCCCTTCCCGTTCACTCCAACTGTACACAATCCCAATGGACCCAAACCCCTTCCCGTTCACTCCCACTGTACACAATCCCAATGGACCCAATCCCCTTCCCGTTCACTCCCACTGTACACAATCCCAATGGCCCCAAACCCCTTCCCGTTCACTCCCACTGTGCACAATCCCAATGGACCCAAACCCCTTCCCGTTCACTCCCACTGTGCACAATCCCAATGGACCCAAACCCCTTCCCGTTCACTCCCACTGTGCACAATCCCAATGGACCCAAACCTCTTCCCGTTCACTCCCACTGTACACAATCCCAATGGACCCAAACCCCTTCCCGTTCACCTCCCACTCTACACAATCCCAATGGACCCAAAACCCTTCCCATTCACTCCCACTGTACACAATCCCAATGGACCCAAACCCCATCCCGTTCACTCCCACTCTACACATTCCCAATGGACCCAAACCCCTTCCCATTCACTCCCACTGTACACAATCCCAATGGACCCAAACCCCTTCCCACTCACTCCCACTGTACACAGTCCCAATGGATCCAAACCCCTTCCCATTCACTCCCACTGTGCACAATCCCAATGGACCCAAACCCCTTCCCATTCACTCCCACTGTACACAATCCCAATGGACCCAAACCCCTTCCCGTTCACTCCCACACTACACAATCCCAATGGACCCAAACCCCTTCCCGTTCACTCCCACACTACACAATCCCAAGGGACACAAATCCCTTCCCGTTCACTCCCACTGTACTCAATCCCAATGGACTCAAACCCCTTCCCATTCACTCCCACTGTACACAATCACAATGGACCCAAACCCCTTCCCGTTCACTCCCACACTACACAATCCCAAGGGACACAAATCCCTTCCCGTTCACTCCCACTGTACTCAATCCCAATGGACCCAAACCCCTTCCTGTTCACTCCCATTGTACACAATCCCAATGGACCCAAACCCCTTCCCATTCACTCCCACTCTTCACAATCCCAATGGACCCAAACCCCTTCCCGTTCACTCCCATTGTACACAATCCCAATGGCCTCAAACCCCTTCCCGTTCACTCCCACTGTACTCAATCCCAATGGACCCAAACCCCTTCCCGTTCACTCCCATTGTACACAATCCCAATGGACCCAAACCCCTTGCCATTCACTCCCACTGTGCACAATCCGAATGGACCCAAACCCCTTCCCGTTCACTCCCACTGTGCACAATCCCAATGGACCCAAACCCCTTCCCGTTCACTCCCACTGTGCACAATCCCAATGGACTCAAACCCCTTCCCGTTCACTCCCACTGTGCACAATGCCAATGGACTCAAACCCCTTCCAGTTCTGTTGGCCGGTTCTGTCTTGTTTTAACGTTGAGATTCCCCCTGATGATTCAGTGAACCGGTCAGCATATAGTTCTGCCGTTGATCTACACCGAGTTTCCATGGATCTCATTGAATTTCAATTTCTTTTTCGTTCAATCCCCTGCCTCGCTCCATCTCTTTGGTCTCTATCTCTCTCACTATCTGTCTCACTCCCATTCGCTCCCTCTTCCTCATCCCTCTCCCTCCTCTCCCTATCTCCCCTCGCTTGCCCTACCCCCTCCCATCGAATCTTCCTCTGTATTGCTCCCTCTTTTTCTCTCTCACCTCGCTCTCCTCCACCTCTCTCTCCCCCTCGCTCTCCCCCTCTCTCTCTCCACCTCTGTCTCCCCCACGTCTCTCTCCTCCTCTCTCTCCCCCTCTCACTACCTCTCTCTCTCCTCCACCTCTCTCTCCCCCACGTCTCTCACCCCACCTCTCTCTCCCCCTCGCTCTCCCCCTCTCTCTCCACCTCTCCCCCACGTCTCTCTCCTCCTCTCTCTCCCCCTCTCACTCCCCTCTCTCCCCCACCTCTCTCTCCTCCCCTCTCTCTCCCCCTCTCACCCCCTCTCTCTTCCCCCTCTTTCTCCCCCTCTCTCTCCCCTTTCTCTCTCTCCCCCCTCTCTCTCCCCCTCCCCCTCCCTCTCCCCCCTCTCTCTCCCCACTTCTCTCTCCCCCTCCCTCCCCCCTCTCTCTCCCCCCTCTCTCTCCACCCTCTCTCTCCCCCCTCTCTCTCCCCTCTCTCTCTCCCCCTCTCTCTCCCCCCGCTCTCTCTCCCCCCTCTCTCTCCCCCTCTCTCCCCCCTCACTCTCCCCCTCCCTCCCCCCCTCTCTCTCTCCCCCTCTCTCTCCCCCTCTCTCCCCCCTCTCTCTCTCCCCCTCTCTTTCTCCCCCTCTTTCTCCCCCTCTCTCTCTCCCTCTCCCCTCTCTCTCTCTCTCCCCCTCTCTCCCCTCTCTCTCCCCTCTCTCTCACCCCCTCCCCTCTCTCTCTCTCGCCCCCTCCCTCGCTCTCCCCCTTTCTCTCTCTCTGTCTCCTCCCCCTTTTTCTCTCTCTCTCCCCCACTCTCTCCCCTATCCTCCCCTCCTCACTACCCCTCCTTTCTCTCCTTTCCCCCTCCAATTCCCCCCCCCCCCCTCCCAGTTTACAGGCCAGCAAGTTTAACAGTGTCAGCACCGGGAGATTGGATGAAGTTGGGGCCTCCTCGGGGTCAGAGGTCGGCTGCTACGTCAGGAAGGGCAACAGCTCGTTCCCCGCCAGCGGGGTAGTGCGTCCTCGGCCATTCAGCATGATGAACCCTGACCTCTCGCAGGTACGACCCCGTCCCCCACACCCCTCCCCCGCATCGGGGCCTGGTGTTCACTCTGATTGGTCACCGAGCTGAACTGTGGTGTCGTTCCCTGAGGAAGGAGGCAATCGGGCCCCTCGAGCCTACCCCAATCCCCACCTCACCCCCCCCAGTGCCCTCTGACGTCCTCTTCCTCAGCGAGGAACCAACTTGCCCTGGGCTTCACGATCTTCAAACACGCAACGTCCTCGGTCAAACCCCCGGCCCAGCTCCCAGCGTCCGATCCCGGGGCTCCGGACGCTTCGGGAAGTGTGGAGAGCACGTCCCCTCGCTCCCAGAAGTCTCCTCCCTCCGGCCATCGAGGAGCCACCTGAGGATTGGCCGTCCTCACCGCTTGCTGGCTCGTCAGGGAGCGGGGGTCACGGCCTGGGAGAGGGGGGTGTCCCAAATGGGGGAAGGGTTGGCGCTGGGAGATGGGAGTCAATGAGGAGAGGGTTAAGGGGAGATTGAATCGAGACGTTCCGAATGGGGGAGGGGTTTGAGATGGGAGATCGGAGTCAATGAGGAGAAGGTTAAGAGGGAGATTGAATCGAGACGTTCCAAATGGGGGCGGGGTTTGAGATGGGAGTCAATGAGGAGAAGGTTAAGGGGGAGATTGAATTGAGGCGTTCCAAATGGGGGGAGGGTTTGCGATGGGAGATGGGGGTCAATGAGGAGAAGGTTAAGGGGGAGATTGAATCGAGACGTTCCAAATGGGGGATGGGTTTGAGATGGGAGTCAATGAGGAGAAGGTTAAGGGGGAGATTGAATCGAGACGTTCCAAATGGGGGAAGGGTTTGAGATGGGAGATGGGAGTCAATAAGGGGAAGGTTAAGGGGGAGATTGAATCGAGACGTTCCAAATGGGGGAAGGGTTTGCGATGGGAGTCAATGAGGAGAAGGTTAAGGGAGAGATTGAATCGAGACGTTCCGAATGGGGGAGGGGTTTGAGATGGGAGTTAATGAGGAGAAGGTTAAGGGGGAGATTGAATCGAGACGTTCCAAATGGGGGAAGGGTTTGCGATGGGAGATGGGAGTCAATGAGGAGAAGGTTAAGGGAGAGACAGAGAGAGAAAGAGATGAGAGTTGTAGGGCTGGAAGAGGTTACAGAGATAGGGAGGGGGGGAGCGAGGGATTTGCACAAGAGGATGAGAATTGTAGGGACTGGAGGAGGTTACAGAGATAGGGAGGGAGGGGGCGAGGGAGGGATTTGAACAGGAGGATGAGAATTGTAGGGGCTGGAGGAGGTTACAGAGATAGGGAGGGAGGGAGGGATTTGAACAGGAGGATGGGAATTGTAGGGGCTGGAGGAGGTTACAGAGATAGGGAGGGATGGAGAGATTTGAACAGGAGGATGGGAATTGTAGAGGCTGGAGGAGGTTACAGAGATAGGGAGGGAGGGGGAGCGAGGGAGGGATTTGAACAGCAGGATGGGAATTGTAGGGGCTGGAGGAGGTTACAGAGATAGGGAGGGAGGGAGGGATTTGAACAGGAGGATGAGAGTTGTAGGTGCTGGAGGAGGTTACAGAGATAGGGAGGGAGGGGGGTGAGGGAGCGGGGATTAGACGCTCCCAGGTTATCTCCGAAGACCTCTTCCGATATTCCTTCTTTTATACCGGCTCACGTGTACACGGCAAGCCTGAGTCCTGACGTCCAATCCAGACTTAAACCGGAATAAACAGGATATCCCTGTTCAGCCAGGATGACTCAATCAAGATCCATTGTCCTTTCGAACACTCCTGTCCGACCAGCTACTAGCCCCTTCTGGAGTCCGACGGCCTCTCTTTTGTTTGCCCCGTGCGTGGAAGTCAGTTACATATTTGTGGCCTCATTGTGTTCTCCCTCATTATTGCGAACCTCTCCTTCACGGCTGCCCCACCTCATGACCCCCCTCTCCCTGTCTTATCTTCCAGCTCAGCGGGGACTTGACGGTGACCGGGAATCGCTCTCCGAGGTAGGCAGCCTTCCGCAACTGTCCCGAACCGCTGGTCCCCACGCCCGCCCGGCGAGCGAGCGAGCGAACCCGCGGAGCTGTGAAGTCCATTGCGGCCAATCGGACGGGGCCTCGCTTTCGAGGGTGGGGCTTCCGGGGGGGGGGGGGGGGACGAGGGAGACGGGACGCTCCCGGTCTCTGTGGGTGAGGGTGGGAGGGTGTAGAACATGGAACAGTCCAGCACAGTTCAGGCCCTTCAGCCCGCGATGTTGTGCCGACCATTTATCCTAATCTAAGATCAACCTAACCTACACCCCTTCAATTTACTGCTGTCCATGTGCCTGTCTAAGAGTTGCTTAAATGTCCCCAATGACTCTGACTCCACCACCTCTGCTGGCAGTGAATTCCACACCCCCACCACTCTCTGTGTAACGAACCGCCCTCTGACATCTCCCCTATACCTTCCTCCAATCACCTTAAAATTATGTCCCCTCGTGACAGCCATTTCCACCCTGGGGAAAAGTCTCTGGCTATCCACTCTATCCATGCCTCTCATCACCTTGTACACCTCTCTCAAGTCACCTCGCTTCCTTCTTCACTCCAGTGAGAAATGCCCTTGCTCCCTCAACCTTTCTTCATAAGACCTGCCCTCCAGTCCAGGCAGCATCCTGGTAAATCTCCTCCGTACCCTCTCCAAAGCATTCACATCCTTCCTATAATGAGGCGACCAGAACTGGATACAATATTCCAAGTGTGGTCTAACTAGGGTTTTATAAAGTTGCAGGAAAACCTCACGGCTCTTAAACTCAATCCCCTTGTTAATGAAAGCCAACACACCATACGCCTTCATAACAGCCCCATCAACCTGGGTGGCAACTTTGAGGGATCTATGTACGTGGACCCCAAGATCCCTCTGTTCCTCCACACTTCCAAGAATTCTGCCTTTAACCCTGTATTCAGCATTCAAATTCGACCTTCCAAAATGAATCACTTCACATTTATCTGGGTTGAACTCCTATCTATTGAGGGAGACGGGAGGGTCTCGGTGACTGTGGGTGAGGTTCGGAGGGTTGTGAGGGAGACGGGAGGGTCTCGGTCACTGTGGGTGAGGTTCGGTGGGTTGTGAGGGAGACGGGAGGGTCTCGGTCACTGTGGGTGAGGTTCGGAGGGTTGTGAGGGAGACGGCAGGGTCTCGGTGACTGTGGGTGAGGTTCGGTGGGTTGTGAGGGAGACGGGAGGGTCTCGGTGACTGTGGGTGAGGTTCGGAGGGTTGTGAGGGAGACGGGAGGGTCTCGGTGACTGTGGGTGAGGTTCGGAGGGTTGTGAGGGAGACGGGAGGGTCTCGGTGACTGTGGGTGAGGTTCGGAGGGTTGTGAGGGAGACGGGAGGGTCTCGGTCACTGTGGGTGAGGTTCGGAGGGTTGTGAGGGAGACGGGAGGGTCTCGGTCACTGTGGGTGAGGTTCGGAGGGTTGTGAGGGAGACGGGAGGGTCTCGGTCACTGTGGGTGAGGTTCGGAGGGTTGTGAGGGAGACGGGAGGGTCTCGGTGACTGTGGGTGAGGTTCGGAGGGTTGTGAGGGAGACGGGAGGGTCTCGGTGACTGTGGGTGAGGTTCGGAGGGTTGTGAGGGAGACGGGAGGGTCTCGGTGACTGTGGGTGAGGTTCGGAGGGTTGTGAGGGAGACGGAGGTTCTCGGTGACTGTGGGTGAGGTTCGGAGGGTTGTGAGGGAGACGGGAGGGTCTCGGTGACTGTGGGTGAGGTTCGGAGGGTTGTGAGGGAGACGGCAGGGTCTCGGTGACTGTGGGTGAGGTTCGGTGGGTTGTGAGGGAGACGGGAGGGTCTCGGTCACTGTGGGTGAGGTTCGGAGGGTTGTGAGGGAGACGGGAGGGTCTCGGTGACTGTGGGTGAGGTTCGGAGGGTTGTGAGGGAGACGGGAGGGTCTCGGTGACTGTGGGTGAGGTTCGGAGGGTTGTGAGGGAGACGGAGGTTCTCGGTGACTGTGGGTGAGGTTCGGAGGGTTGTGAGGGAGACGGGAGGGTCTCGGTCACTGTGGGTGAGGTTCGGAGGGTTGTGAGGGAGACGGGAGGGTCTCGGTGACTGTGGGTGAGGTTCGGAGGGTTGTGAGGGAGACGGGAGGGTCTCGGTGACTGTGGGTGAGGTTCGGAGGGTTGTGAGGGAGACGGAGGTTCTCGGTCACTGTGGGTGAGGGTTCTGTGGGAGACGGGAGCCTCCTAAACGGGCGCCGATCCGGAAACGCTCCATCCACACCTCCCTAAACGTTGGGTCTTCATTTTGACAGGAGCAACCCCTTCACCAACGTGCGTTTGAAACGGACCGTCACCAACGATCGATCAGCTCCTGCTCTCCGCTGAGGGATAGTCTACGATCGTTCAGGAGCGGGCAAGAAGCGGTCTGAATCCAGGGCCTTCGACGTAACTGCCCTCTGTCTAACCGGACCCTCCCTCCCCTTCACCCTGGCCCTCTCTCGGAGAGAGGACGAGCTGAGCAATATCTGACTAACCCCAATGTGCATTGTAACATGATTGATTGCTTTCTATGTATGGGCATGAACTGACCAGTCTCCCGCCCTCTTTCACGCAATGTTTAGCAGTGTAGTTTAGGGGGGGGGGGGCGGGCGCGCAGAGGGGTGGTGGGTGTTCCCCGTGTGCCCGCCCCCCCTCCCCCTCGAGGGGGTAGAGGTGATGACTTTGGAAGGCCCCCTGCCTCAGGTGCGAGTGGCTGCGGTGCGTCTTGTAGACGGTGCACACGGCTGCCGCTGTGCGTCAGGGGGGCGGAGGGACCAGATGTGGGAGGGGGCGGGTGGTTAACCTCTCGATCGAGCAGGGTTGGGGGGGGGGGCTCGTCCGGGATAGTGTCGAGCTTCCCGTGTGTGGTCGGGAGCCGCGCTCATCCAGGCGAGTAGAGAGTGAGTCCCGTCACTCTCCTGACTTGTGTCCGTGTGTGGGTGGCGGACAGGCTTTGGGTGGGGGGGGGGTATGGAGGGTGGGGGTCAGGAGGTGAGTTACTCTCCCCAGGATTCCCAGCCTCTGACCTGCTCCGCTAGCCACAGGATTGATACGACTGGGTCCAGTTCAGATTCTCATCAATGGTAATCTCCGTGATGTCGATGGTGGTGAGGGATTCAGCGATGGGAGGGGGTGGGGGGCAGCGGGATTGGCTAAGATGAACTCGTCACTGGGACACGATGGTCGAACGATTTACGGAACACAAGCCTCCTGCAATGTTGGCAAGGAGACCACAGAGGCAGCCATTTTGACACAGCAAGATTCCACTAACAGGTAGGTAGGCTAGAAAGACAAGAGGGAGACAGAGGGGGAGAGGATTAGGACAGGAACTCGAGAGCACTGGATTTGAACAGGAGGGTGGAATTGTGGGGGCTGGAGGAGGTTACAGAGATAGGGAGGGAGGGGACGAGGGAGGGATTTGAACAGGGGGATGAGAATTGTAGGGGATGGAGGAGGTTACAGAGATAGCGAGGGAGGGATTTGAACAGGAGGATGAGAATTGTAGGGGATGGAGGAGGTTACTGAGAGTGAGGGAGGGATTTGAACAGGAGGATGAGAATTGTAGGGGATGGAGGAGGTTACAGAGATAGGGAGGGAGGGAGGGATTTGAACAGGAGGATGAGAATTGTAGGGGCTGGAGGAGGTTACAGAGATAGGGAGCGAGTGAGGGAGGGATTTGAACAGGAGGATAAGAATTGTAGGAGCTGGAGGAGGTTACAGAGATAGGGAGGGAGGGAGGGATTTGAACAGGAGGATGAGAATTTTAGGGGCTGGAGGAGGTTACAGAGATAGGGAGGGAGGGATTTGAACAGGAGGATGGGAATTGTAGGGGCTGGAGGAGGTTACAGAGATAGGGAGGGAGAGAGGGATTTGAACAGGAGGATGGGAATTGTAGGGGCTGGAGGAGGTTACAGAGATAGGGAGGGAGGGATTTGAGCAGGAGGATGAGAATTGTAGGGGCTGGAGGACGTTACAAAGATAGGGAGGGAGGGATTTGAACAGGAGGATAGGAATTGTAGGGGCTGGAGGAGGTTACAGAGATAAGGAGGGAGGGATTTGAACAGGAGGATGGGAATTGTAGGGGCTGGAGGAGGTTACAGAAAGAGGCAGGGAGGGAGGGAGGGATTTGAACAGGAGGATGGGAATTGTAGGGGCTGGAGGAGGTTACAGAGATAGGTAGGGAGGGAGGGATTTGAACGAGGATGAGAATTTTAGGGGCTGGAGGAGGTTACAGAGATAGGGAGGGAGGGAGGGATTTGAACAGGAGGATGGGAATTGTAGGGGCTGGAGGAGGTTACAGAGATAGGGAGGGAGGGATTTGAACAGGAGGATGAGAATTGTAGGGGCTGGAGGAGGTTACAGAGATAGGGAGGGAGGGATTTGAACAGGAGGATGAGAATTGTAGGGGCTGGAGGAGGTTACAGAGATAGGGAGGGAGGGATTTGAACAGGAGGATGGGAATTGTAGGGGCTGGAGGAGGTTACAGAAAGAGGCAGGGAGGGAGGGAGTGATTTGAACAGGAGGATGGGAATTGTAGGGGCTGGAGGAGGTTACAGAGATAGGGAGGGAGGGATTTGAACTGGAGGTTGAGAATTGTAGGGGCTGGAGGAGGTTACAGAGATAGGGAGGGTGTGATTTGAACAGGAGGATGGGAATTGTAGGGGCAGGAGGAGGTTACAGAGATAGGGAGGGAGGGATTTG